>NW_027325127.1:0-249981 GCF_028372415.1 Notamacropus eugenii
CTAGTATCAGAAACTGGAATAGGAAAGCAGATGGGGAATTGGGAATGGGAGTGTAAGTGAATTTTGGAATTGCATTTGGTCATTGGAGGTTGGAACTCGAATTTGGAATGGGAATTTGGAAGTGGATGTTTGAAGCAGAATTGGGAATTTGACTTTAGAAGTGGAATTTGGAAGTGGAGTTTGGAATTAGATTTACCATTGGAATTTGGAGCTGGAATTTGGAAGTGAATTTTGGAATTGGAATTTGAAACATAAATTTACAAGGGTACTTAGAAAGAAGAATTTTATCCAAAATGAGAAAATTAAATCTGGAATCATAATTTCAGGATACAAGTGAAGTGCGACATGTGGAAGAGAATTAGAGTATCAGAATTTGTAAAAGGGAATCAGACGGGGAATTAGGATGGGCACGGTGGAAGTGGATTTTCGAATTTCATTTGCTAATTGGCGGTTGGAACTGGAATTTGGAAGTGAAATTTAGAATTGGAATTTAGAACTTGAATTTGGAAGTTGAATTTGGAAGTGGAATTTAGAATTGTAATTTGTTACCTGAATTTGGAAGTGGAATTAAGAATGGGAATTTAAAGTGGAATTTTCAGGTGGAATTTGGAATTAGCATTTGAAACACAAATTTACAAGGGTTCTTACAAAGCAGAATTTGATTAAAAAGAGGCAATGTGAATCTGGAATCAAAATTTCAGGATGCACTTGAAGTGCGACATGTGGAAGGGAATTATATTATCAGAAATTGGAAAAGGAAATGAGAAGGGGAATTGGGAATGGAATTGTGGAAGTGTATTTCAGAAAAGCATTTGGTAATTGGAGCTTGAAACTGTAATTTCGAATTAGAATTGAGAACTGGAATTTGATACTGAAATTTGGAAGCGAAATTTAAAATTGGAATTTAGAACTGGAATTTGAAAGCCGAATTTGGAACTGGAGTTTGGAAGCAGAATTTGGAATTGGAATGTGGAAGTGGATTTTGGAATCAGTATTTGGAATTGGAATTTAGAACTGGAATATGGAAGTGGAATTTGGAAGTGGAATTTAACATTGGAATTTCGAACCTGGAATTTGGAAGTGAAATTTAGAATTAGAATTCAGAACTGGAATTTGGGAGTGGAATTTGGAACTTCAATTAGGATTTGGAATTTCGAAGTGGAATTTGAAATTCGAAGTTAGAAGTGGAATTTGGAATTGGAATTTGGAAGTGGAATTTGGAAGCGGAATTTGGAATTGGAATTTGGAATTGGAATTTAGAATTGGAATTTGGAATTGGAATTTAGAACTTGAATTTGGAAGTTGAATGTAGAATTGGAATTTGAAAATTGAATTTTTAAGTGTTATTTGAAACACAACTTTAAAAGGGTACTTAGAAAGCAGACTTTTATCGATAAGTTGTAATTTGAATCTGGAATCATAATTTCCGGATGCAATTGAAGTGCCACATGCGGAAGAGAATTCTAGTATTAGAAACTGGAAAAGGAAATCAGAAGGGGAATTAGGATCGGGACTGTGGAAGTGGATTTTAGAATTTCATTTGGTAATTGCCGGTTGGAACTGGAATTTGGAAGTGACATTTAGAATTGGAATTTAGAACTGTAATTTGCAAGTGGAATTTGGAACTGGAATTTGGAAGTGGAATTTGGAATTGGAATTTAGAATTGGAATGCAGAACTGGAATTTGTAAGTGGAATTTGGAACTTTAATCTGGAACTGGATTTTGGAAGTGAAATTTGAAACTCGAATGTAGAAGTGTAATTTGGAATTGGAATTTGGAACTGGAAGTTGGAAGTGAAATTTCAAATTGGAATTTAGAACTGGAATTTGGAAGTGGAGTTTGGAAGTGGAATTTCACACTCGAATTCAGAAGTGGAATTTGGAATTGGAATTTAGTACTTGAATTTGGAAGTCGAATGTAGAATTGGAATTTGGAACTGGAATTTGGAAGCGGAATTTAGAACTGCAATTTGGAAGTGGAATTTGGAAATTTAGTTTGGAATTGGAATTTGAAACACCAATTTTAAAGGGTACTTAGAAAGCAGACTTTATTAATAAGTTGTAATTTGAATGTGGAATCATCTTTTCAGTATGCAATTGAAATGCGACATGTGGAAGAGAATTCTAGTATCAGAAACTGGAATAGGAAAGCAGATGGGGAATTGGGAACGGGAGTGTAAGTGAATTTGAGAATTGCATTTGGTCATTGGAGGTTGGAACTCGAATTTGGAATGGGAATTTGGAAGTGGATTTTTGAAGCAGAATTGGGAATTTGACTTTAGAAGTGGAATTTGGAAGTGAAATTTGGAATTGGAATTTGAAAAATAAATTTACAAGGGTACTTAGAAAGAAGAATTTTATTCAAAATGAGAAAATTAAATCTGGAATCATAATTTCAGAATACAAGTGAAGTGCGATATGTGGAAGAGAATTAGAGTATCAGAATTTGGAAAAGGGAATCAGACGGGGAATTAGGATGGGCACGGTGGAAGTGGATTTTCGAATTTCATTTGCTAATTAGTGGTTGGAACTGGAATTTGGAAGTGAAATTTAGAATTGGAATTTAGAACTTGAATTTGGAAGTTGAATTTGGAAGTGGAATTTAGAATTGTAATTTGTTACCTGAATTTGGAAGTGGAATTAAAAATGGGAATTTAAACTGGAATTTTCAGGTGGAATTTGGAATTAGCATTTGAAACACAAATTTACAAGGGTTCTTACAAAGCAGAATTTGATTAAAAAGAGGCAATGTGAATCTGGAATCAAAATTTCAGGATGCACTTGAAGTGCGACATGTGGAAGGGAATGATATTATCAGAAATTGGAAAAGGAAATCAGAAGGGGAATTGGGAATGGAATTGTGGAAGTGTATTTCAGAAAAGCATTTGGTAATTGGAGCTTGGAACTTTAATTTCGAAGTAGAATTGAGAACTGGAATTTGATACTGAAATTTGGAAGTGAAATTTAAAATTGGAATTTAGAACTGGAATTTGAAATCCGAATTTGGAACTGGAGTTTGGAAGCAGAATTTGGAATTGGAATGTGGAAGTGGATTTTGGAATCAGAATTTGGAATTGGAATTTAGATCTGGAATATGGAAGTGGAATTTGGAAGTGGAATTTAACATTGGAATTTCGAACCTGGAATTTGGAAGTGAAATTTAGAATTAGAATTCAGAACTGGAATTTGGGAGTGGAATTTGGAACTTCAATTAGGAATTGGAATTTCGAAGTGGAATTTGAAATTCGAATTTAGAAGTGGAATTTGGAATTGGAATTTGGAAGTGAAATTTAGAACTGGAATTTGGAAGTTGAATGTAGAATTGGAATTTGGAAATAGAATTTTTAAGTTTTATTTGAAACACAACTTTAAAAGGGTACTTAGAAAGCAGACTTTTATCGATAACTTGTAATTTGAATCTGGAATCATAATTTCCGGATGCAATTGAAGTGCCACATGCGGAAGAGAATTCTAGTATCAGAAACTGGAAAAGGAAATCAGAAGGGGAATTAGGATCGGGACTGTGGAAGTGGATTTTAGAATTGTATTTGGTAATTGCCGGTTGGAACTGGAATTTGGAAGTGACATTTAGAAATGGAATTTGGAACTGGAATTTGGAAGTGGAATTTGGAATTGGAATTTAGAATTGGAATGCAGAACTGGAATTTGTAAGTGGAATTTGGAACTTTAATCTGGAACTGGATTTTGGAAGTGAAATTTGAAACTCAAATGTAGAAGTGTAATTTGGAATTGGAATTTGGAACTGGAAGTTGGAAGTGAAATTTCAAATTGGAATTTAGAACTGGAATTTGGAAGTGGAGTTTGGAAGTGGAATTTCAAACTCGAATTCAGAAGTGGAATTTGGAATTGGAATTTAATACTTGAATTTGGAAGTCGAATGTAGAATTGGAATTTGGAACTGGAATTTGGAAGTGGAATTTGGAAATTTAGTTTGGAATTGGAATTTGAAACACCAGTTTTAAAGGGTACTTAGAAAGCAGACTTTATTAATAAGTTGTAATTTGAATGTGGAATCATCTTTTCAGTATGCAACTGAAATGCGACATGTGGAAGAGAATTCTAGTATCAGAAACTGGAATAGGAAAGCAGATGGGGAATTGGGAACGGGAGTGTAAGTGAATTTGAGAATTGCATTTGGTCATTGGAGGTTGGAACTCGAATTTGGAATGGGAATTTGGAAGTGGATTTTTGAAGCAGAATTGGGAATTTGACTTTGGAACTGTAATTTGGAAGTGAAATTTGGAATTGGAATTTGAAACATAAATTTACAAGGGTACTTAGAAAGAAGAATTTTATTCAAAATAAGAAAATTAAATCTGGAATCATAATTTCAGGATACAAGTGAAGTGCGACATGTGGAAGAGAATTAGAGTATCAGAATTTGGAAAAGGGAATCAGACGGGGAATTAGGATGGGCACGGTGGAAGTGAATTTTCGAATTTCCTTTGGAAGTGGAATTTTGAATTTGAATTTGGAATTGGAATTTAGAGCTGGAATTTGGAAGTGGAGTTTGGAAGTGGAATTTGGAAATGGAATTTAAAATTGGAATTTCGAACCTGGAATTTGGAAGTGAAATTCAGAATTGGAATGCAGAACTGAAATTTGGAAGCAGAATTTGGAACTTCAATTAGGAACTGGAATTTAGAAGTGGAATTTGAAAGTGGAATTTCACTTGTAATTTGTTACCTGAATTTGCAGTGGAATTAAGAATGGGAATTTAAACTGGAATTTTCAGGTGGAATTAGGAATTAGAATTTGAAACACAAAATTTCAATGGTACTTAGAAAGCAGAATTTTATTAAAAAGGGGCAATGTGAATCTGGAATCAAAATTTCAGGATGCACTTGAAGTGCGACATGTGGAAGAGAATTAGAGTATCAGAATTTGGAAAAGGGAATCAGACGGGGAATTAGGATGGACACGATGGAAGTGAATTTTCGAATTTCCTTTGGAAGTGGAATTTTGAATTTGAATTTGGAATTGGAATTTAGAGCTGGAATTTGGAAGTGGAGTTTGGAAGTGGAATTTGGAAATGGAATTTAAAATTGGAATTTCGAACCTGGAATTTAGAAGTGAAATTCAGAATTGGAATGCAGAACTGAAATTTGGAAGCAGAATTTGGAACTTCAATTAGGAACTGGAATTTAGAAGTGGAATTTGAAAGTGGAATTTAGACTTGTAATTTGTTACCTGAATTTGCAGTGGAATTAAGAATGGGAATTTAAACTGGAATTTTCAGGTGGAATTAGGAATTAGAATTTGAAACACAAAATTTCAATGGTACTTAGAAAGCAGAATTTTATTAAAAAGGGGCAATGTGAATCTGGAATCAAAATTTCAGGATGCACTTGAAGTGCGACATGTGGAAGAGTATTATAGTAATAGAAATTGGAAAAGGAAATGAGAAGGGGAATTGGGAATGGAATTGTGGAAGTGTATTTCAGAAAAGCATTTGGTATTTGGAGCTTGGAACTGTAATTTGGAATTGGAATTTAGAATTGGAACTTGATACTGAAATTTGGAAGTGAAATTTAGAATTGGAAATTAGAACTGGAATTTGAAAGTGTAATTTGGAACTGGAGTTTGGAAGCAGAAATTGGAATTGGAATTTGGAAGTGGATTTTGGAATCAGAATTTGAAATCGGAATTTAGAACTAGAATATGGAAGTGGAATTTGGAAGTGGAATTTCGAATTGGAATTTCGAATTGGAATTTGGAATTGGAATTTAGAACTGGAATATGGAAGTGGAATTTAGAATTAGAATTCAAAACTGGAATTTGGGAGTGTAATTTGGAACTTCAATTAGGAACTGGAATTTAGAAGTGGAAATTGAAATTCGAATTTAGAAGTGGAATTTGGAATTGGAATTTGGAAGTGGATGGTGGACGCAGAATTTGGAATTGGAATTTGGAATTGGAATTTAGAACTGGAATTTGAAAGCGGAATTTGGAACTGGAGTTTGGAAGCAGAATTTGGAATTGGAATGTGGAAGTGGATTTTGGAATCAGAATTTGGAATTGGAATTTAGAACTGGAATATGGAAGTTGAATTTGGAAGAAGAATTTCGAATTGGAATTTCGAATTGGAATTTGAAATTGGAATTTAGAACTGGAATTTGGAAGTGGAATGTAGAATTGGAATTTGGAAATTGAATTTGGAAGTGTTATTTGAAACACAACTTTAAAAGGGTACTTAGAAAGAAGACTCTTATCGATAAGTTGTAATTTGAATCTGGAATCATAATTTCCGGATGCAATTGAAGTGCCACATGCGGAAGAGAATTCTAGTATCAGAAACTGGAAAAGGAAATCAGAAGGGGAATTAGGATCAGGAATGTGGAAGTGGATTTTGGAAGTGCATTTGGTAATTGCCGGTTGGAACTGGAATTTGGAAGTGACATTTAGAATTGGAATTTAGAACTGGAATTTGCAAGTGGAATTTGGAACTGGCATTTGGAAGTGGAATTTGGAATTGGAATTTGGATGTGAAATTTAGAATTGGAATGCAGAACTGGAATTTGTAAGTGGAATTTGGAACTTTAATTTGGAACTGGATTTTGGAAGTGAAATTTGAAACTGGAATGTAGAAGTGGAATTTGGAATTGGAATTTGGAAATGGAAGTTGGAAGTGAAATTTCAAATTGGAATTTAGAACTGGAATTTGGAACTGGAATTTGGCAGTGGAGTTTGGAAGTGGAATTTCAAACTTGAATTCAGAAGTTGAATTTGGAATTGGAATTTAGTACTTGAATTTGGAAGTCGAATGTAGAATTGGAATTTGGAACTGGAATTTGGAAGTGGAATTTAGAACTGCAATTTGGAAGTGGAATTTGGAAATTGAATTTGGAATTGGAATTTGAAACACAAATTTTAAAAGGTACTTAGAAAGCAAACTTTATTAATAAGTTGTAATTTGAATGTGGAATCATCATTTCAGTGTGCAATTGAAATGCGACATGTGGAAGATAATTCTAGTATCAGAAGCTGGAATAGGAAAGCAGATGGGGAATTGGGAACGGGAGTGTAAGTGAATTTGAGAATTGCATTTGGTCATTGGAGGTTGGAACTCGAATTTGGAATGGGAATTTGGAAGTGGATGTTTGAAGCAGAATTGGGAATTTGACTTTAGAAGTCGAATTTGGAAGTAGAGTTTGGAATTGGAATTTACCATTGGAATTTGGAAGTGAAATTTGGAATTGGAATTTGAAACATAAATTTACAAGGGTACTTAGAAAGAAGAATTTAATTCAAAATGAGAAAATTAAATCTGGAATCATAATTTCAGGATACAATTGAAGTGCGACATGTGGAAGAGAATTAGAGTATCAGAATTTGGAAAAGGGAATCAGACGGGGAATTAGGATGGGCACGGTGGAAGTGGATTTTCGAATTTCATTTGCTAATTGGCGGTTGGAACTGGAATTTGGAAGTGAAATTTAGAATTGGAATTTGGAACTGGAATATGGAAGTGGGATTTGGAAGTGGAATTTAGAATTGTAATTTGTTACCTGAATTTGGAAGTGGAATTAAGAATGGGAATTTAAAGTGGAATTTTCAGGTGGAATTTGGAATTAGCATTTGAAACACAAATTTACAAGGGTTCTTACAAAGCAGAATTTGATTAAAAAGAAGCAATGTGAATCTGAAATCAAAATTTCAGGATGCACTTGAAGTGCGACATGTGGAAGGGAATTATATTATCAGAAATTGGAAAAGGAAATGAGAAGGGGAATTGGGAATGGAAGTGTGGAAGTGTATTTCAGAAAAGCATTTGGTAATTGGAGCTTGGAACTGTAATTTCGAATTAGAATTGAGAACTGGAATTTGATACTGAAATTTGGAAGTGAAATTTAAAATTGGAATTTAGAACTGGAATTTGAAAGCCGAATTTGGAACTGGAGTTTGGAAGCAGAATTTGGAATTGGAATGTGGAAGTGGATTTTGGAATCAGAATTTGTAATTGGCATTTAGAACTGGAATATGGAAGTGGAATTTGGAAGTGGAATTTAACCTTGGAATTTCGAACCTGGAATTTGGAAGTGAAATTTAGAATTAGAATTCAGAACTGGAATTTGGGAGTGGAATTTGGAACTTCAATTAGGAACTGGAATTTAGAATTGGAATTTGAAATTCGAAGTTAGAAGTGGAATTTGGAATTGGAATTTGGAAGTGGAATTTGGAAGCGGAATTTGGAATTGGAATTTGGAATTGGAATTTAGAAGTGGAATTTGGAATTGGAATTGGGAAGTGGAATTTGGAAGTGGAATGTAGAATTGGAATTTGGAAATTGAATTTGGAAGTGTTATTTGAAACACAACTTTAAAAGGGTACTTAGAAAGCAGACTTTCATCGATAAGTTGTAATTTGAATCTGGAATCATAATTTCCGGATGCAATTGAAGTGCCACATGCGGAAGAGAATTCTAGTATCAGAAACTGGAAAAGGAAATCAGAAGGGGAATTAGGATTGGGACTGTGGAAGTGGATTTTAGAATTGCATTTGGTAATTGCCAGTCGGAACTGGAATTTGGAAGTGACATTTAGAATTGGAATTTAGAACTGGAATTTGCAAGTGGAATTTGGAAGTGGAATTTGGAAGTGGAATTTTTAATTGGAATTTAGAATTGGAATGCAGAACTGGAATTTGTAAGTGGAATTTGGAACTTTAATCTGGAACTGGATTTTGGAAGTGAAATTTGAAACTTGAATGTAGAAGTGGAATTTGGAATTGGAATTTGGAACTGGAAATTGGAAGTGAAATTTCAAATTGGAATTTAGAACTGGAATTTGGAACTGGAATTTGGCAGTGGAGTTTGGAAGTGGAATTTCAAACTTGAATTCAGAAGTTGAATTTGGAATTGGAATTTAGTACTTGAATTTGGAAGTCGAATGTAGAATTGGAATTTGGAACTGGAATTTGGAAGTGGAATTTAGAACTGCAATTTGGAAGTGGAATTTGGAAATTGAATTTGGAATTGGAATTTGAAACACAAATTTTAAAAGGTACTTAGAAAGCAAACTTTATTAATAAGTTGTAATTTGAATGTGGAATCATCATTTCAATGTGCAATTGAATGCGACATGTGGAAGATAATTCTAGTATCAGAAACTGGAATAGGAAAGCAGATGGGGAATTGGGAACGGGAGTGTAAGTGAATTTGAGAATTGCATTTGGTCATTGGAGGTTGGAACTCGAATTTGGAATGGGAATTTGGAAGTGGATTTTTGAAGCAGAATTGGGAATTTGACTTTAGAAGTGGAATTTGGAAGTGGAGTTTGGAATTGGAATTTACCATTGGAATTTGGAAGTGAAATTTGAAATTGGAATTTGAAACATAAATTTACAAGGGTACTTAGAAAGAAGAATTTAATTCAAAATGAGAAAATTAAATCTGGACTCATAATTTCAGAATACAATTGAAGTGCGACATGTGGAAGAGAATTAGAGTATCAGAATTTGGAAAAGGGAATCACACGGGGAATTAGGATGGGCACGGTGGAAGTGGATTTTCGAATTTCATTTGCTAATTGGTTGTTGGAACTGGAATTTGGAAGTGAAATTTAGAATTGGAATTTGGAACTGAAATATGGAAGTGGGATTTGGAAGTGGAATTTAGAATTGTAATTTGTTACCTGAATTTGGAAGTGGAATTAAAAATGGGAATATAAACTGGAATTTTCAGGTGGAATTTGGAATTAGAATTTGAAACACAAATTTGCAAGGGTACTTAGAAAGCCGAATTTGATTAAAAAGAGGCAATGTGAATCTGGAATCAATATTTCAGGATGCACTTGAAGTGCGACATGTGGAAGGGAATGATATTATCAGAAATTGGAAAATGAAATGAGAAGGGGAATTGGGAATGGAATTGTGGAAGTGTATTTCAGAAAAGCATTTGTTAATTGCAGCTTGGAACTGTAATTTGGAATTAGAATTGAGAACTGGACTTTGATACTGAAATTTGGAAGTGAAATTTAGAATTGGAATTTAGAACTGGAATTTGAAAGCCGAATTTGGAACTGGAGTTTGGAAGCAGAATTTGGAATTGGAATGTGAAAGTGGATTTTGGAATCAGAATTTGGAATTGGAATTTAGAACTGGAATATGGAAGTGGTATTTGGAAGTGGAATTTCGAATTGGAATTTCGTATTGAAATTTCGAATTGGAATTTAGAACTGGAATATGGAAGTGGAATTTTTAAGTGGAATTTGGAATTGGAATTTCGAATTGGAATTTCGAATTGGAATTTGGAAGTGGAATTTAGAATTAGAATTCAGAAATGGAATTTGGGATCAGAATTTGTAACTTCAACTAGGAACTATAATTTAGAAGTGCAATTTGAAATTCTAATTTAGAAGTGGAATTTGGAATTGGAATTTGGAAGTGGAATTTGGAAGCGGAAATTCGAATTGGAATTTGGAATTGGAATTCAGAATTGGAATTTGGAATTGGAATTTAGAACTGGAATTTGGAAGTGGAATGTAGAATTAGAATTTGGAAATTGAATTTGGAAGTGTCATTTGAAACACAACTTTAAAAGGGTACTTAGAAAGCAGACTTTTATCGATAAGTTGTAATTTGAATGTGGAATCATAATTTCCGGATGCAATTGAAGTGCCACATGCGGAAGAGAATTCTAATATCAGAAACTGGAAAAGGAAATCAGAAGGGGAATTAGGATCAGGACTGTGGAAGTGGATTTTAGAATTGCATTTGGTAATTGCCTGTTGGAACTGGAATTTGGAAGTGACATTTAGAATTGGAATTTAGAACTGGAATTTGCAAGTGGAATTTGGAAGTGGAATTTGGAAGTGGAATTTGGAATTGGAATTTGGATGTGAAATTTAGAATTGGAATGCAGAACTGGAATTTGTAAGTGGAATTTGTAACTTTAATCTGGAACTGGAATTTGGAAGTGAAATTTGAAACTCGAATGTAGAAGTGGAATTTGGAATTGGAATTTGGAACTGGAAGTTGGAAGTGAAATTTCAAATTGGAATTTAGAACTGGAATTTGGAAGTGGAGTTTGGAAGTGGAATTTCAAACTCGAATTCAGAAGTGGAATTTGGAATTGGAATTTAGTACTTGAATTTGGAAGTCGAATGTAGAATTGGAATTTGGAACTGGAATTTGGAAGTGGAATTTAGAACTGCAATTTGGAAGTGGAATTTGGAAATTGAATTTGGAATTGGAATTTGAAACACAAATTTTCAAGGGTACTTAGAAAGCAGACTTTATTAATAAGTTGTAATTTGAATGTGGAATCATCATTTCAGTATGCAATTGAAATGTGACATGTGGAAGAGAATTCTAGTATCAGAAACTGGAATAGGAAAGCAGATGGCGAATTGGGAACGGGAGTGTAAGTGAATTTGAGAATTGCATTTGGTCCTTGGAGGTTGGAACTCGAAGTAGGAATGGGAATTTGGAAGTGGATTTTTGAAGCAGAATTGGGAATTTGAGTTTAGAAGTGGAATTTGGAAGTGGAGTTTGGAATTGGAATTTACCATTGGAATTTGGAACTGGAATTTGGAAGTGAAATTTGGAATTGGAATTTGAAACATAAATTTACCATGGTACTTAGAAAGCAGAATTTGATTAAAAAGAGGCAATGTGAATCTGGAATCAAAATTTCAGGATGCACTTGAAGTGCGACATGTGGAAGGGAATGATATTATCAGAAATTTATAAAAGGAAATCAGAAGGGGAATTGGGAATGGAATTCTGGAAGTGTATTTCAGAAAAGCATTTGGTAATTGCAGCTTGGAACTGTAATTTGGAATTAGAATTGAGAACTGGAATTTGATACTGAAATTTGGAAGTGAAATTTAGAATTGGAATTTAGAACTGGAATTTGAAAGCCGAATTTGGAACTGGAGTTTGGAAGCAGAATTTGGAATTGGAATGTGGAAGTGGATTTTGGAATCAGAATTTGGAATTGGAATTTAGAACTGGAATATGGAAGTGGTATTTGGAAGTGGAATTTCGAATTGGAATTTCGTATTGAAATTTGGAATTGGAATTTAGAACTGGAATATGGAAGTGGAATTTTTAAGTGGAATTTGGAATTGGAATTTATAATTGGAATTTGAAATTGGAATTTCGAATTGGAATTTCGAATTGGAATTTGGAAGTGGAATTTAGAATTAAAATTCAGAAATGAAATTTGGGAGCAGAATTTGTAACTTCAACTAGGAAGTATAATTTAGAAGTGCAATTTGAAATTCGAATTTAGAAGTGGAATTTGGAATTGGAATTTGGAAGTGGAATTTGGAAGCGGAAATTGGAATTGGAATTTGGAATTGGAATTCAGAATTGGAATTTGGAATTGGAATTTAGAACTGGAATTTGGAAGTCGAATGTAGAATTAGAATTTGGAAATTGAATTTGGAAGTGTTACGTGAAACACAACTTTAAAAGGGTACTTAGAAAGCAGACTTTTATCGATAAGTTGTAATTTGAATGTGGAATCATAATTTCCGGATGCAATTGAAGTGCCACATGCGGAAGAGAATTCTAATATCAGAAACTGGAAAAGGAAATCAGAAGGGGAATTAGGATCAGGACTGCGGAAGTGGATTTTAGAATTGCATTTGGTAATTGCCTGTTGGAACTGGAATTTGGAAGTGACATTTAGAATTGGAATTTAGAACTGGAATTTGCAAGTGGAATTTGGAACTGGAATTTGGAAGTGGAATTTGGAATTGGAATTTGGATGTGAAATTTAGAATTGGAATGCAGAACTGGAATTTGTAAGTGGAATTTGGAACTTTAATCTGGAACTGGAATTTGGAAGTGAAATTTGAAACTCGAATGTAGAAGTTGAATTTGGAATTGGAATTTGGAACTGGAAGTTGGAAGTGAAATTTCATATTGGAATTTAGAACTGGAATTTGGAAGTGGAGTTTGGAAGTGGAATTTGAAACTCGAATTCAGAAGTGGAATTTGGAATTGGAATTTAGTACTTGAATTTGGAAGTCAAATGTAGAATTGGAATTTGGAACTGGAATTTGGAAGTGGAATTTAGATCTGCAATTTGGAAGTGGAATTTGGAAATTGAATTTGGAATTGGAATTTGAAACACAAATTTTCAAGGGTACTTAGAAAGCAGACTTTTTTAATAAGTTGTAATTTGAATGTGGAATCATCATTTCAGTATGCAATTGAAATGCGACATGTGGAAGAGAATTCTAGTATCAGAAACTGGAATAGGAAAGCAGATGGGGAATTGGGAACGGGAGTGTAAGTGAATATGAGAATTGCATTTGGTCATTGGAGGTTGGAACTCGAATTAGGAATGGGAATTTGGAAGTGGATTTTTGAAGCAGAATTGGGAATTTGACTTTAGAAGTGGAATTTGGAAGTGGAGTTTGGAATTGGAATTTACCATTGGAATTTGGAACTGGAATTTGGAAGTGAAATTTGGTATTGGAATTTGAAACATAAATTTACCATGGTACTTAGAAAGTAGAATTTGATTAAAAAGAGGCAATGTGAATCTGGAATCAAAATTTCAGGATGCACTTGAAGTGCGACATGTGGAAGGGAATGATATTATCAGAAATTGGAAAAGGAAATCAGAAGGGGAATTGGGAATGGAATTGTGGAAGTGTATTTCAGAAAAGCATTTGTTAATTGGCGGTTGGAACTGTAATTTGGAATTAGAATTTAGAATTGGAATTTGATATTGAAATTTGGAAGTGAAATTTAGAATTGAAATTTAGAATTGGAATTTGAAAGTGGAATTTGGAACCTGAGTTTGGAAGCAGAATTTGGCATTGGAACTTGGAAGTGCATTTTGGAAGCAGAATTTGGAATTGGAATTTAGAACTGGAATATGGAATTCGAATTTGGAATTGGAATTTCGAATTGGAATTTGGAAGTGGAATTTAGAATTAGAATTCAGAACTGGAATTTGGGAGCAGAATTTGGAACTTCAATTAGGAACTGGAATTTAGAAGTGGAATTTGAAATTCGAATTTGGAAGTAGAATTTGGAATTGTTATTTGCAAGTGGAATTTGGAAGTGGAATTTGAAATTGGAATTTGGAATTGGAATTTAGAATTGGAATTTGGAATTGGAATTTGGAAGTGGAATGTAGAATTGGAATTTGGTAATTGAATTTAGAAGTGTTATTTGAAACACAACTTAAAAAGGGTACTTAGAAAGCAGACTTTTATCGATAAGTTGTAATTTGAATCTGGAATCATAATTTCCGGATGTAATTGAAGTGCCACATGCGGAAGAGAATTCTAGTATCAGAAACTGGAAAAGGAAATCAGAAGGGGAATTAGGATTGGGACTGTGGAAGTGGATTTAGAATTGCATTTGGTAATTGCCGGTTGGAACTGGAATTTGGAAGTGACATTTAGAATTGGAATTTAGAACTGGAATTTGCAAGTGGAATTTGGAAGTGGAATTTGGAATTGGAATTTGGATGTGAAATTTAGATTCGGAATGCAGTACTGGAATTTGGAAGTGGAATTTGGAACTTGTATCTGGAACTGGATTTTGGAAGTGAAATATGAAACTCGAATGTAGAAGTGGAATTTGGAATTCGAATTTGGAACTGGAAGTTGGAAGTGAAATTTGGAATTGGAATTTGCATGTGAAATTTAGAATTGGAATGCAGAACTGGAATTTGTAAGTGGAATTTGGAACTTTAATCTGGAACTGGATTTTGGAAGTGAAATTTGCAACTGGAATGTAGAAGTGGAATTTGGAATTGGAATTTGGAACTGGTAGTTGGAAGTGAAATTTCAAATTGGAATTCAGAACTGGAATTTGGAACTGGAATTTGGAAGTGGAGTTTGGAAGTGGAATTTGGAAGTGGAATTTAAAATTGGAATTTCGAACCTGGAATTTGGAATTGAAATTTAGAATTCGAATTCAGAACTGGAATTTTGGAGTGGTATTTGGAACTTCAATTAGGAACTGGAATTTAGAAGTGGAATTTGAAATTCGAATTTAGAAGTGGAATTTGGAATTGGAATTTCGAAGTGGAATTTGGAAGCGGAATTTGGAATTGGAATTTGGAAGTGGAATATGGAAGCGGAATTTGGAATTGGAATTTGGAATTGGAATTTAGAATTGGAATTTCGAATTGGAATTTAGAACTGGAATATGGAAGTGGAATTTTGAAGTGGAATTTCGAATTGGAATTCGGAATTGGAATTTAGAACTGGAATACGGAAGTGGAATTTAAAATTGGAATTTTGAACCTGGAATTTGGAAGTGAAATTTAGAATTAGAATTCAGAACTGGATTTTGGGAGCAGAATTTGGAACTTCAATTAGGAACTTGAAATTAGAAGTGCAATTTGAAATTCGAATTTGGAAGTGGAATTTGGATTTGGAATTTAGAACTGGAATATGGAAGTGGAATTTGGAAGTTGAATTTAGAATTGTAATTTGCTACCTGAATTTGGAAGTGGAATTAAGAATGGGAATTTAAACTGGAATTTTCAGGTGGAATTTGGAATTAGAATTTGAAACACAAATTTACAAGGGTATGGAGAAAGCAGAATTTAATTAAAAAAAGTCAATGTGAATCTGGAATCAAAATTTCAGGATGCACTTGACGTGCAACATGTGGAAGGGAATTATATTATCAGAAATTGGAAAAGGAAATGAGAAGGGGAATTGGGAATGGAATTGTGGAAGTGTATTTCAGAAAAGCATTTGGTAATTGGAGCTTGGAACTGTAATTTGGAATTAGAATTTAGAATTGGAATTTGATACTGAAATTTGGAAGTGAAATTTAGAATTGGAATTTAGAACTGGAATTTGAAAGCCGAATTTGGAACTGGAATTTGGAAGCGGAATTTGGAATTGGAATTTGGAATTGGAATTTAGAATTGGAATTTGGAATTGGAATTTAGTACTGGAATTTGGAAGTTGAATGTAGAATTGGAATTTGGAAATTGAATTTTTAAGTGTTATTTGAAACACAACTTTAAAAGGGTACTTAGAAAGCAGACTTTTATCGATAAGTTGTAATTTGAATCTGGAATCATAATTTTCGGATGCAATTGAAGTGCCACATGCGGAAGAGAATTCTAGTATCAGTAACTGGAAAAGGAAATCAGAAGGGGAATTAGGATCGGGACTGTGGAAGTGGATTTTAGAATTGCATTTGGTAATTGCTGGTTGGAACTGGAATTTGGAAGTGACATTTAGAATTGGAATTTAGAACTGGAATTTGCAAGTGGAATTTGTAACTGGAATTTGGAAGTGGAATTTGGAATTGGAATTTAGAATTGGAATGCAGAACTGGAATTTGTAAGTGGAATTTGGAACTTTAATCTGGAACTGGATTTTGGAAGTAAAATTTGAAACTCGAATGTAGAAGTGGAATTTGGAATTGGAATTTGGAACTGGAAGTTGGAAGTGAAATTTCAAATTGGAATTTAGAACTGGAATTTGGAAGTGGAGTTTGGAAGTGGAAATTGAAACTCGAATTCAGAAGTGGAATTTGGAATTGGAATTTAGTACTTGAATTTGGAAGTCAAATGTAGAATTGGAATTTGGAACTGGAATTTGGAAGTGGAATTTAGATCTGCAATTTGGAAGTGGAATTTGGAAATTGAATTTGGAATTGGAATTTGAAACACAAATTTTCAAGGGTACTTAGAAAGCAGACTTTTTTAATAAGTTGTAATTTGAATGTGGAATCATCATTTCAGTATGCAATTGAAATGCGACATGTGGAAGAGAATTCTAGTATCAGAAACTGGAATAGGAAAGCAGATGGGGACTTGGCAACGGGAGTGTAAGTGAATATGAGAATTGCATTTGGTCATTGGAGGTTGGAACTCGAATTAGGAATGGGAATTTGGAAGTGGATTTTTGAAGCAGAATTGGGAATTTGACTTTAGAAGTGGAATTTGGAAGTGGAGTTTGGAATTGGAATTTACCATTGGAATTTGGAACTGGAATTTGGAAGTGAAATTTGGTATTGGAATTTGAAACATAAATTTACCATGGTACTTAGAAAGTAGAATTTGATTAAAAAGAGGCAATGTGAATCTGGAATCAAAATTTCAGGATGCACTTGAAGTGCGACATGTGGAAGGGAATGATATTATCAGAAATTGGAAAAGGAAATCAGAAGGGGAATTGGGAATGGAATTGTGGAAGTGTATTTCAGAAAAGCATTTGTTAATTGGCGGTTGGAACTGTAATTTGGAATTAGAATTTAGAATTGGAATTTGATATTGAAATTTGGAAGTGAAATTTAGAATTGAAATTTAGAATTGGAATTTGAAAGTGGAATTTGGAACCTGAGTTTGGAAGCAGAATTTGGCATTGGAACTTGGAAGTGCATTTTGGAAGCAGAATTTGGAATTGGAATTTAGAACTGGAATATGGAATTCGAATTTGGAATTGGAATTTCGAATTGGAATTTGGAAGTGGAATTTAGAATTAGAATTCAGAACTGGAATTTGGGAGCAGAATTTGGAACTTCAATTAGGAACTGGAATTTAGAAGTGGAATTTGAAATTCGAATTTGGAAGTAGAATTTGGAATTGTTATTTGCAAGTGGAATTTGGAAGTGGAATTTGAAATTGGAATTTGGAATTGGAATTTAGAATTGGAATTTGGAATTGGAATTTGGAAGTGGAATGTAGAATTGGAATTTGGTAATTGAATTTAGAAGTGTTATTTGAAACACAACTTAAAAAGGGTACTTAGAAAGCAGACTTTTATCGATAAGTTGTAATTTGAATCTGGAATCATAATTTCCGGATGTAATTGAAGTGCCACATGCGGAAGAGAATTCTAGTATCAGAAACTGGAAAAGGAAATCAGAAGGGGAATTAGGATTGGGACTGTGGAAGTGGATTTAGAATTGCATTTGGTAATTGCCGGTTGGAACTGGAATTTGGAAGTGACATTTAGAATTGGAATTTAGAACTGGAATTTGCAAGTGGAATTTGGAAGTGGAATTTGGAATTGGAATTTGGATGTGAAATTTAGATTCGGAATGCAGAACTGGAATTTGGAAGTGGAATTTGGAACTTGTATCTGGAACTGGATTTTGGAAGTGAAATTTGAAACTCGAATGTAGAAGTGGAATTTGGAATTCGAATTTGGAACTGGAAGTTGGAAGTGAAATTTGGAATTGGAATTTGCATGTGAAATTTAGAATTGGAATGCAGAACTGGAATTTGTAAGTGGAATTTGGAACTTTAATCTGGAACTGGATTTTGGAAGTGAAATTTGAAACTGGAATGTAGAAGTGGAATTTGGAATTGGAATTTGGAACTGGTAGTTGGAAGTGAAATTTCAAATTGGAATTCAGAACTGGAATTTGGAACTGGAATTTGGAAGTGGAGTTTGGAAGTGGAATTTGGAAGTGGAATTTAAAATTGGAATTTCGAACCTGGAATTTGGAATTGAAATTTAGAATTCGAATTCAGAACTGGAATTTTGGAGTGGTATTTGGAACTTCAATTAGGAACTGGAATTTAGAAGTGGAATTTGAAATTCGAATTTAGAAGTGGAATTTGGAATTGGAATTTCGAAGTGGAATTTGGAAGCGGAATTTGGAATTGGAATTTGGAAGTGGAATATGGAAGCGGAATTTGGAATTGGAATTTGGAATTGGAATTTAGAATTGGAATTTCGAATTGGAATTTAGAACTGGAATATGGAAGTGGAATTTTGAAGTGGAATTTCGAATTGGAATTCGGAATTGGAATTTAGAACTGGAATATGGAAGTGGAATTCAAAATTGGAATTTTGAACCTGGAATTTGGAAGTGAAATTTAGAATTAGAATTCAGAACTGGATTTTGGGAGCAGAATTTGGAACTTCAATTAGGAACTTGAAATTAGAAGTGCAATTTGAAATTCGAATTTGGAAGTGGAATTTGGATTTGGAATTTAGAACTGGAATATGGAAGTGGAATTTGGAAGTTGAATTTAGAATTGTAATTTGCTACCTGAATTTGGAAGTGGAATTAAGAATGGGAATTTAAACTGGAATTTTCAGGTGGAATTTGGAATTAGAATTTGAAACACAAATTTACAAGGGTATGGAGAAAGCAGAATTTAATTAAAAAAAGTCAATGTGAATCTGGAATCAAAATTTCAGGATGCACTTGACGTGCAACATGTGGAAGGGAATTATATTATCAGAAATTGGAAAAGGAAATGAGAAGGGGAATTGGGAATGGAATTGTGGAAGTGTATTTCAGAAAAGCATTTGGTAATTGGAGCTTGGAACTGTAATTTGGAATTAGAATTTAGAATTGTAATTTGATACTGAAATTTGGAAGTGAAATTTAGAATTGGAATTTAGAACTGGAATTTGAAAGCCGAATTTGGAACTGGAATTTGGAAGCGGAATTTGGAATTGGAATTTGGAATTGGAATTTAGAATTGGAATTTGGAATTGGAATTTAGTACTGGAATTTGGAAGTTGAATGTAGAATTGGAATTTGGAAATTGAATTTTTAAGTGTTATTTGAAACACAACTTTAAAAGGGTACTTAGAAAGCAGACTTTTATCGATAAGTTGTAATTTGAATATGGAATCATAATTTTCGGATGCAATTGAAGTGCCACATGCGGAAGAGAATTCTAGTATCAGTAACTGGAAAAGGAAATCAGAAGGGGAATTAGGATCGGGACTGTGGAAGTGGATTTTAGAATTGCATTTGGTAATTGCTGGTTGGAACTGGAATTTGGAAGTGACATTTAGAATTGGAATTTGGAACTGGAATTTGCAAGTGGAATTTGTAACTGGAATTTGGAAGTGGAATTTGGAATTGGAATTTAGAATTGGAATGCAGAACTGGAATTTGTAAGTGGAATTTGGAACTTTAATCTGGAACTGGATTTTGGAAGTAAAATTTGAAACTCGAATGTAGAAGTGGAATTTGGAATTGGAATTTGGAACTGGAAGTTGGAAGTGAAATTTCAAATTGGAATTTAGAACTGGAATTTGGAAGTGGAGTTTGGAAGTGGAATTTGAAACTCGAATTCAGAAGTGGAATTTGGAATTGGAATTTAGTACTTGAATTTGGAAGTCAAATGTAGAATTGGAATTTGGAATTGGAATTTGGAAGTGGAATTTAGATCTGCAATTTGGAAGTGGAATTTGGAAATTGAATTTGGAATTGGAATTTGAAACACAAATTTTCAAGGGTACTTAGAAAGCAGACTTTTTTAATAAGTTGTAATTTGAATGTGGAATCATCATTTCAGTATGCAATTGAAATGCGACATGTGGAAGAGAATTCTAGTATCAGAAACTGGAATAGGAAAGCAGATGGGGACTTGGCAACGGGAGTGTAAGTGAATATGAGAATTGCATTTGGTCATTGGAGGTTGGAACTCGAATTAGGAATGGGAATTTGGAAGTGGATTTTTGAAGCAGAATTGGGAATTTGACTTTAGAAGTGGAATTTGGAAGTGGAGTTTGGAATTGGAATTTACCATTGGAATTTGGAACTGGAATTTGGAAGTGAAATTTGGTATTGGAATTTGAAACATAAATTTACCATGGTACTTAGAAAGTAGAATTTGATTAAAAAGAGGCAATGTGAATCTGGAATCAAAATTTCAGGATGCACTTGAAGTGCGACATGTGGAAGGGAATGATATTATCAGAAATTGGAAAAGGAAATCAGAAGGGGAATTGGGAATGGAATTGTGGAAGTGTATTTCAGAAAAGCATTTGTTAATTGGCGGTTGGAACTGTAATTTGGAATTAGAATTTAGAATTGGAATTTGATATTGAAATTTGGAAGTGAAATTTAGAATTGAAATTTAGAACTGGAATTTGAAAGTGGAATTTGGAACCTGAGTTTGGAAGCAGAATTTGGCATTGGAACTTGGAAGTGCATTTTGGAAGCAGAATTTGGAATTGGAATTTAGAACTGGAATATGGAATTCGAATTTGGAATTGGAATTTCGAATTGGAATTTGGAAGTGGAATTTAGAATTAGAATTCAGAACTGGAATTTGGGAGCAGAATTTGGAACTTCAATTAGGAACTGGAATTTAGAAGTGGAATTTGAAATTCGAATTTAGAAGTAGAATTTGGAATTGTTATTTGCAAGTGGAATTTGGAAGTGGAATTTGAAATTGGAATTGGAATTTAGAATTGGAATTTGGAATTGGAATTTGGAAGTGGAATGTAGAATTGGAATTTGGTAATTGAATTTAGAAGTGTTATTTGAAACACAACTTAAAAAGGGTACTTAGAAAGCAGACTTTTATCGATAAGTTGTAATTTGAATCTGGAATCATAATTTCCGGATGTAATTGAAGTGCCACATGCGGAAGAGAATTCTAGTATCAGAAACTGGAAAAGGAAATCAGAAGGGGAATTAGGATTGGGACTGTGGAAGTGGATTTAGAATTGCATTTGGTAATTGCCGGTTGGAACTGGAATTTGGAAGTGACATTTAGAATTGGAATTTAGAACTGGAATTTGCAAGTGGAATTTGGAAGTGGAATTTGGAATTGGAATTTGGATGTGAAATTTAGATTCGGAATGCAGAACTGGAATTTGGAAGTGGAATTTGGAACTTTTATCTGGAACTGGATTTTGGAAGTGAAATTTGAAACTCGAATGTAGAAGTGGAATTTGGAATTCGAATTTGGAACTGGAAGTTGGAAGTGAAATTTGGAATTGGAATTTGCATGTGAAATTTAGAATTGGAATGCAGAACTGGAATTTGTAAGTGGAATTTGGAACTTTAATCTGGAACTGGATTTTGGAAGTGAAATTTGAAACTGGAATGTAGAAGTGGAATTTGGAATTGGAATTTGGAACTGGTAGTTGGAAGTGAAATTTCAAATTGGAATTCAGAACTGGAATTTGGAACTGGAATTTGGAAGTGGAGTTTGGAAGTGGAATTTGGAAGTGGAATTTAAAATTGGAATTTCGAACCTGGAATTTGGAATTGAAATTTAGAATTCGAATTCAGAACTGGAATTTTGGAGTGGTATTTGGAACTTCAATTAGGAACTGGAATTTAGAAGTGGAATTTGAAATTCGAATTTAGAAGTGGAATTTGGAATTGGAATTTCGAAGTGGAATTTGGAAGCGGAATTTGGAATTGGAATTTGGAAGTGGAATATGGAAGCGGAATTTGGAATTGGAATTTGGAATTGGAATTTAGAATTGGAATTTCGAATTGGAATTTAGAACTGGAATATGGAAGTGGAATTTTGAAGTGGAATTTCGAATTGGAATTCGGAATTGGAATTTAGAACTGGAATACGGAAGTGGAATTTAAAATTGGAATTTTGAACCTGGAATTTGGAAGTGAAATTTAGAATTAGAATTCAGAACTGGATTTTGGGAGCAGAATTTGGAACTTCAATTAGGAACTTGAAATTAGAAGTGCAATTTGAAATTCGAATTTGGAAGTGGAATTTGGATTTGGAATTTAGAACTGGAATATGGAAGTGGAATTTGGAAGTTGAATTTAGAATTGTAATTTGCTACCTGAATTTGGAAGTGGAATTAAGAATGGGAATTTAAACTGGAATTTTCAGGTGGAATTTGGAATTAGAATTTGAAACACAAATTTACAAGGGTATGGAGAAAGCAGAATTTAATTAAAAAAAGTCAGTGTGAATCTGGAATCAAAATTTCAGGATGCACTTGACGTGCAACATGTGGAAGGGAATTATATTATCAGAAATTGGAAAAGGAAATGAGAAGGGGAATTGGGAATGGAATTGTGGAAGTGTATTTCAGAAAAGCATTTGGTAATTGGAGCTTGGAACTGTAATTTGGAATTAGAATTTAGAATTGGAATTTGATACTGAAATTTGGAAGTGAAATTTAGAATTGGAATTTAGAACTGGAATTTGAAAGCCGAATTTGGAACTGGAATTTGGAAGCGGAATTTGGAATTGGAATTTGGAATTGGAATTTAGAATTGGAATTTGGAATTGGAATTTAGTACTGGAATTTGGAAGTTGAATGTAGAATTGGAATTTGGAAATTGAATTTTTAAGTGTTATTTGAAACACAACTTTAAAAGGGTACTTAGAAAGCAGACTTTTATCGATAAGTTGTAATTTGAATATGGAATCATAATTTTCGGATGCAATTGAAGTGCCACATGCAGAAGAGAATTCTAGTATCAGTAACTGGAAAAGGAAATCAGAAGGGGAATTAGGATCGGGACTGTGGAAGTGGATTTTAGAATTGCATTTGGTAATTGCTGGTTGGAACTGGAATTTGGAAGTGACATTTAGAATTGGAATTTGGAACTGGAATTTGCAAGTGGAATTTGTAACTGGAATTTGGAAGTGGAATTTGGAATTGGAATTTAGAATTGGAATGCAGAACTGGAATTTGTAAGTGGAATTTGGAACTTTAATCTGGAACTGGATTTTGGAAGTAAAATTTGAAACTCGAATGTAGAAGTGGAATTTGGAATTGGAATTTGGAACTGGAAGTTGGAAGTGAAATTTCAAATTGGAATTTAGAACTGGAATTTGGAAGTGGAGTTTGGAAGTGGAATTTGAAACTCGAATTCAGAAGTGGAATTTGGAATTGGAATTTAGTACTTGAATTTGGAAGTCAAATGTAGAATTGGAATTTGGAACTGGAATTTGGAAGTGGAATTTAGATCTGCAATTTGGAAGTGGAATTTGGAAATTGAATTTGGAATTGGAATTTGAAACACAAATTTTCAAGGGTACTTAGAAAGCAGACTTTTTTAATAAGTTGTAATTTGAATGTGGAATCATCATTTCAGTATGCAATTGAAATGCGACATGTGGAAGAGAATTCTAGTATCAGAAACTGGAATAGGAAAGCAGATGGGGACTTGGCAACGGGAATGTAAGTGAATATGAGAATTGCATTTGGTCATTGGAGGTTGGAACTCGAATTAGGAATGGGAATTTGGAAGTGGATTTTTGAAGCAGAATTGGGAATTTGACTTTAGAAGTGGAATTTGGAAGTGGAGTTTGGAATTGGAATTTACCATTGGAATTTGGAACTGGAATTTGGAAGTGAAATTTGGTATTGGAATTTGAAACATAAATTTACCATGGTACTTAGAAAGTAGAATTTGATTAAAAAGAGGCAATGTGAATCTGGAATCAAAATTTCAGGATGCACTTGAAGTGCGACATGTGGAAGGGAATGATATTATCAGAAATTGGAAAAGGATATCAGAAGGGGAATTGGGAATGGAATTGTGGAAGTGTATTTCAGAAAAGCATTTGTTAATTGGCGGTTGGAACTGTAATTTGGAATTAGAATTTAGAATTGGAATTTGATATTGAAATTTGGAAGTGAAATTTAGAATTGAAATTTAGAACTGGAATTTGAAAGTGGAATTTGGAACCTGAGTTTGGAAGCAGAATTTGGCATTGGAACTTGGAAGTGCATTTTGGAAGCAGAATTTGGAATTGGAATTTAGAACTGGAATATGGAATTCGAATTTGGAATTGGAATTTCGAATTGGAATTTGGAAGTGGAATTTAGAATTAGAATTCAGAACTGGAATTTGGGAGCAGAATTTGGAACTTCAATTAGGAACTGGAATTTAGAAGTGGAATTTGAAATTCGAATTTAGAAGTAGAATTTGGAATTGTTATTTGCAAGTGGAATTTGGAAGTGGAATTTGAAATTGGAATTTGGAATTGGAATTTAGAATTGGAATTTGGAATTGGAATTTGGAAGTGGAATGTAGAATTGGAATTTGGTAATTGAATTTAGAAGTGTTATTTGAAACACAACTTAAAAAGGGTACTTAGAAAGCAGACTTTTATCGATAAGTTGTAATTTGAATCTGGAATCATAATTTCCGGATGTAATTGAAGTGCCACATGCGGAAGAGAATTCTAGTATCAGAAACTGGAAAAGGAAATCAGAAGGGGAATTAGGATTGGGACTGTGGAAGTGGATTTAGAATTGCATTTGGTAATTGCCGGTTGGAACTGGAATTTGGAAGTGACATTTAGAATTGGAATTTAGAACTGGAATTTGCAAGTGGAATTTGCAAGTGGAATTTGGAATTGGAATTTGGATGTGAAATTTAGATTCGGAATGCAGAACTGGAATTTGGAAGTGGAATTTGGAACTTGTATCTGGAACTGGATTTTGGAAGTGAAATTTGAAACTCGAATGTAGAAGTGGAATTTGGAATTCGAATTTGGAACTGGAAGTTGGAAGTGAAATTTGGAATTGGAATTTGCATGTGAAATTTAGAATTGGAATGCAGAACTGGAATTTGTAAGTGGAATTTGGAACTTTAATCTGGAACTGGATTTTGGAAGTGAAATTTGCAACTGGAATGTAGAAGTGGAATTTGGAATTGGAATTTGGAACTGGTAGTTGGAAGTGAAATTTCAAATTGGAATTCAGAACTGGAATTTGGAACTGGAATTTGGAAGTGGAGTTTGGAAGTGGAATTTGGAAGTGGAATTTAAAATTGGAATTTCGAACCTGGAATTTGGAATTGAAATTTAGAATTCGAATTCAGAACTGGAATTTTGGAGTGGTATTTGGAACTTCAATTAGGAACTGGAATTTAGAAGTGGAATTTGAAATTCGAATTTAGAAGTGGAATTTGGAATTGGAATTTCGAAGTGGAATTTGGAAGCGGAATTTGGAATTGGAATTTGGAAGTGGAATATGGAAGCGGAATTTGGAATTGGAATTTGGAATTGGAATTTAGAATTGGAATTTCGAATTGGAATTTAGAACTGGAATATGGAAGTGGAATTTTGAAGTGGAATTTCGAATTGGAATTCGGAATTGGAATTTAGAACTGGAATACGGAAGTGGAATTTAAAATTGGAATTTTGAACCTGGAATTTGGAAGTGAAATTTAGAATTAGAATTCAGAACTGGATTTTGGGAGCAGAATTTGGAACTTCAATTAGGAACTTGAAATTAGAAGTGCAATTTGAAATTCGAATTTGGAAGTGGAATTTGGATTTGGAATTTAGAACTGGAATATGGAAGTGGAATTTGGAAGTTGAATTTAGAATTGTAATTTGCTACCTGAATTTGGAAGTGGAATTAAGAATGGGAATTTAAACTGGAATTTTCAGGTGGAATTTGGAATTAGAATTTGAAACACAAATTTACAAGGGTATGGAGAAAGCAGAATTTAATTAAAAAAAGTCAATGTGAATCTGGAATCAAAATTTCAGGATGCACTTGACGTGCAACATGTGGAAGGGAATTATATTATCAGAAATTGGAAAAGGAAATGAGAAGGGGAATTGGGAATGGAATTGTGGAAGTGTATTTCAGAAAAGCATTTGGTAATTGGAGCTTGGAACTGTAATTTGGAATTAGAATTTAGAATTGGAATTTGATACTGAAATTTGGAAGTGAAATTTAGAATTGGAATTTAGAACTGGAATTTGAAAGCCGAATTTGGAACTGGAATTTGGAAGCGGAATTTGGAATTGGAATTTGGAATTGGAATTTAGAATTGGAATTTGGAATTGGAATTTAGTACTGGAATTTGGAAGTTGAATGTAGAATTGGAATTTGGAAATTGAATTTTTAAGTGTTATTTGAAACACAACTTTAAAAGGGTACTTAGGAAGCAGACTTTTATCGATAAGTTGTAATTTGAATATGGAATCATAATTTCCGGATGCAATTGAAGTGCCACATGCGGAAGAGAATTCTAGTATCAGTAACTGGAAAAGGAAATCAGAAGGGGAATTAGGATCGGGACTGTGGAAGTGGATTTTAGAATTGCATTTGGTAATTGCTGGTTGGAACTGGAATTTGGAAGTGACATTTAGAATTGGAATTTAGAACTGGAATTTGCAAGTGGAATTTGTAACTGGAATTTGGAAGTGGAATTTGGAATTGGAATTTAGAATTGGAATGCAGAACTGGAATTTGTAAGTGGAATTTGGAACTTTAATCTGGAACTGGATTTTGGAAGTAAAATTTGAAACTCGAATGTAGAAGTGGAATTTGGAATTGGAATTTGGAACTGGAAGTTGGAAGTGAAATTTCAAATTGGAATTTAGAACTGGAATTTGGAAGTGGAGTTTGGAAGTGGAATTTGAAACTCGAATTCAGAAGTGGAATTTGGAATTGGAATTTAGTACTTGAATTTGGAAGTCAAATGTAGAATTGGAATTTGGAACTGGAATTTGGAAGTGGAATTTAGATCTGCAATTTGGAAGTGGAATTTGGAAATTGAATTTGGAATTGGAATTTGAAACACAAATTTTCAAGGGTACTTAGAAAGCAGACTTTTTTAATAAGTTGTAATTTGAATGTGGAATCATCATTTCAGTATGCAATTGAAATGCGACATGTGGAAGAGAATTCTAGTATCAGAAAGTGGAATAGGAAAGCAGATGGGGAATTGGGAACGGGAGTGTAAGTGAATATGAGAATTGCATTTGGTCATTGGAGGTTGGAACTCGAATTAGGAATGGGAATTTGGAAGTGGATTTTTGAAGCAGAATTGGGAATTTGACTTTAGAAGTGGAATTTGGAAGTGGAGTTTGGAATTGGAATTTACCATTGGAATTTGGAACTGGAATTTGGAAGTGAAATTTGGTATTGGAATTTGAAACATAAATTAGCCATGGTACTTAGAAAGTAGAATTTGATTAAAAAGAGGCAATGTGAATCTGGAATCAAAATTTCAGGATGCACTTGAAGTGCGACATGTGGAAGGGAATGATATTATCAGAAATTGGAAAAGGAAATCAGAAGGGGAATTGGGAATGGAATTGTGGAAGTGTATTTCAGAAAAGCATTTGTTAATTGGCGGTTGGAACTGTAATTTGGAATTAGAATTTAGAATTGGAATTTGATATTGAAATTTGGAAGTGAAATTTAGAATTGAAATTTAGAACTGGAATTTGAAAGTGGAATTTGGAACCTGAGTTTGGAAGCAGAATTTGGCATTGGAACTTGGAAGTGCATTTTGGAAGCAGAATTTGGAATTGGAATTTAGAACTGGAATATGGAATTCGAATTTGGAATTGGAATTTCGAATTGGAATTTGGAAGTGGAATTTAGAATTAGAATTCAGAACTGGAATTTGGGAGCAGAATTTGGAACTTCAATTAGGAACTGGAATTTAGAAGTGGGATTTGAAATTCGAATTTAGAAGTAGAATTTGGAATTGTTATTTGCAAGTGGAATTTGGAAGTGGAATTTGAAATTGGAATTTGGAATTGGAATTTAGAATTGGAATTTGGAATTGGAATTTGGAAGTGGAATGTAGAATTGGAATTTGGTAATTGAATTTAGAAGTGTTATTTGAAACACAACTTAAAAAGGGTACTTAGAAAGCAGACTTTTATCGATAAGTTGTAATTTGAATCTGGAATCATAATTTCCGGATGTAATTGAAGTGCCACATGCGGAAGAGAATTCTAGTATCAGAAACTGGAAAAGGAAATCAGAAGGGGAATTAGGATTGGGACTGTGGAAGTGGATTTAGAATTGCATTTGGTAATTGCCGGTTGGAACTGGAATTTGGAAGTGACATTTAGAATTGGAATTTAGAACTGGAATTTGCAAGTGGAATTTGCAAGTGGAATTTGGAATTGGAATTTGGATGTGAAATTTAGATTCGGAATGCAGAACTGGAATTTGGAAGTGGAATTTGGAACTTGTATCTGGAACTGGATTTTGGAAGTGAAATTTGAAACTCGAATGTAGAAGTGGAATTTGGAATTCGAATTTGGAACTGGAAGTTGGAAGTGAAATTTGGAATTGGAATTTGCATGTGAAATTTAGAATTGGAATGCAGAACTGGAATTTGTAAGTGGAATTTGGAACTTTAATCTGGAACTGGATTTTGGAAGTGAAATTTGCAACTGGAATGTAGAAGTGGAATTTGGAATTGGAATTTGGAACTGGTAGTTGGAAGTGAAATTTCAAATTGGAATTCAGAACTGGAATTTGGAACTGGAATTTGGAAGTGGAGTTTGGAAGTGGAATTTGGAAGTGGAATTTAAAATTGGAATTTCGAACCTGGAATTTGGAATTGAAATTTAGAATTCGAATTCAGAACTGGAATTTTGGAGTGGTATTTGGAACTTCAATTAGGAACTGGAATTTAGAAGTGGAATTTGAAATTCGAATTTAGAAGTGGAATTTGGAATTGGAATTTCGAAGTGGAATTTAGAAGCGGAATTTGGAATTGGAATTTGGAAGTGGAATATGGAAGCGGAATTTGGAATTGGAATTTGGAATTGGAATTTAGAATTGGAATTTCGAATTGGAATTTAGAACTGGAATATGGAAGTGGAATTTTGAAGTGGAATTTCGAATTGGAATTCGGAATTGGAATTTAGAACTGGAATACGGAAGTGGAATTTAAAATTGGAATTTTGAACCTGGAATTTGGAAGTGAAATTTAGAATTAGAATTCAGAACTGGATTTTGGGAGCAGAATTTGGAACTTCAATTAGGAACTTGAAATTAGAAGTGCAATTTGAAATTCGAATTTGGAAGTGGAATTTGGATTTGGAATTTAGAACTGGAATATGGAAGTGGAATTTGGAAGTTGAATTTAGAATTGTAATTTGCTACCTGAATTTGGAAGTGGAATTAAGAATGGGAATTTAAACTGGAATTTTCAGGTGGAATTTGGAATTAGAATTTGAAACACAAATTTACAAGGGTATGGAGAAAGCAGAATTTAATTAAAAAAAGTCAATGTGAATCTGGAATCAAAATTTCAGGATGCACTTGACGTGCAACATGTGGAAGGGAATTATATTATCAGAAATTGGAAAAGGAAATGAGAAGGGGAATTGGGAATGGAATTGTGGAAGTGTATTTCAGAAAAGCATTTGGTAATTGGAGCTTGGAACTGTAATTTGGAATTAGAATTTAGAATTGGAATTTGATACTGAAATTTGGAAGTGAAATTTAGAATTGGAATTTAGAACTGGAATTTGAAAGCCGAATTTGGAACTGGAATTTGGAAGCGGAATTTGGAATTGGAATTTGGAATTGGAATTTAGAATTGGAATTTGGAATTGGAATTTAGTACTGGAATTTGGAAGTTGAATGTAGAATTGGAATTTGGAAATTGAATTTTTAAGTGTTATTTGAAACACAACTTTAAAAGGGTACTTAGAAAGCAGACTTTTATCGATAAGTTGTAATTTGAATATGGAATCATAATTTTCGGATGCAATTGAAGTGCCACATGCGGAAGAGAATTCTAGTATCAGTAACTGGAAAAGGAAATCAGAAGGGGAATTAGGATCGGGACTGTGGAAGTGGATTTTAGAATTGCATTTGGTAATTGCTGGTTGGAACTGGAATTTGGAAGTGACATTTAGAATTGGAATTTAGAACTGGAATTTGCAAGTGGAATTTGTAACTGGAATTTGGAAATGGAATTTGGAATTGGAATTTAGAATTGGAATGCAGAACTGGAATTTGTAAGTGGAATTTGGAACTTTAATCTGGAACTGGATTTTGGAAGTAAAATTTGAAACTCGAATGTAGAAGTGGAATTTGGAATTGGAATTTGGAACTGGAAGTTGGAAGTGAAATTTCAAATTGGAATTTAGAACTGGAATTTGGAAGTGGAGTTTGGAAGTGGAATTTGAAACTCGAATTCAGAAGTGGAATTTGGAATTGGAATTTAGTACTTGAATTTGGAAGTCAAATGTAGAATTGGAATTTGGAAATGGAATTTGGAAGTGGAATTTAGATCTGCAATTTGGAAGTGGAATTTGGAAATTGAATTTGGAATTGGAATTTGAAACACAAATTTTCAAGGGTACTTAGAAAGCAGACTTTATTAATAAGTTGTAATTGGAATGTGGAATCATCATTTCAGTATGCAATTGAAATGCGACATGTGGAAGAGAATTCTAGTATCAGAAAGTGGAATAGGAAAGCAGATGTGGAATTGGGAACGGGAGTGTAAGTGAATATGAGAATTGCATTTGGTCATTGGAGGTTGGAACTCGAATTTGGAATGGGAATTTGGAAGTGGATGTTTGAAGCAGAATTGGGAATTTGACTTTAGAAGTGGAATTTGGAAGTGGAGTTTGGAAGTGGAATTTACCATTGGAGTTTGGAACTGGAATTTGGAAGTGAAATTTGGAATTGGAATTTGAAACATAAATTTACAAGGGTACTTAGAAAGAAGAATTTTATTAAAAATGAGAAAATTAAATCTGTAATCATAATTTCAGTATACAATTGAAGTGCGACACGTGGAAGAGAATTAGAGTATCAGAATTTGGAAAAGGAAATCAGACGGGGATTTAGGATGGGCACGGTGGAAGTGGATTTTCGAATTTCATTTGTTAATTGGCAGTTGGAACTGGAATTTGGAAGTGAAATTTAGAATTGGCATTTAGACCTGGAATATGGAAGTGGAATTTGGAAGTGGAATTTAGAATTGTAATTTGCTACCTGAATTTGGACGTGGAATTAAGAATGGGAATTTAAACTGGAATTTTCAGGTGGAATTTGGAATTAGAATTGGAAGCACAAATTTACAAGGGTACGTAGAAAGCAGAATTTGATTAAAAAGAGGCAATGTGAATCTGGAATCAAAATTTCAGGATGCACTTGAAGTGCGACATGTGGAAGGGAATGATATTATCAGAAATTGGAAAAGGAAATCAGAAGGGGAATTGGGAATTTAATTGTGGAAGTGTATTTCAGAAAAGCATTTAGTAATTGGAGCTTGGAACTGTAATTTCGAATTAGAATTGAGAACTGGAATATGATGCTGAAATTTGGAAGTGAAATTTAGAATTGGAATTTAGAACTGGAATTTGAAAGCCGAATTTGGAACTGGAGTTTGGAAGAAGAATTTGGAATTGGAATGTGGAAGTGGATTTTGGAATCAGAATTTGGAATTGGAATTTAGAACTGGAATATGGAAGTGGAATTTGGAATTGGAATTTAACATTGGAATTTCGAACCTGGAATTTGGAAGTGAAATTTAGAATTAGAATTCAGAACTGGAATTTGGGAGTGGAATTTGGAACTTCAATTAGGAACTGGAATTTAGAAGTGGAATTTGAAATTCGAAGTTAGAAGTGGAATTTGGAATTGGAATTTGGAAGTGGAATTTGGAAGCGGAATTTGGAATTGGAATTTGGAATTGGAATTTAGAAGTGGAATTTGGAATTGGAATTGGGAAGTGGAATTTGGAAGTGGAATGTAGAATTGGAATTTGGAAATTGAATTTGGAAGTGTTATTTGAAACACAACTTTAAAAGGGTACTTAGAAAGCAGACTTTTATCGATAAGTTGTAATTTGAATCTGGAATCATAATTTCCGGATGCAATTGAAGTGCCACATGCGGAAGAGAATTCTAGTATCAGAAACTGGAAAAGGAAATCAGAAGGGGAATTAGGATTGGGACTGTGGAAGTGGATTTTAGAATTGCATTTGGTAATTGCCAGTCGGAACTGGAATTTGGAAGTGACATTTAGAATTGGAATTTAGAACTGGAATTTGCAAGTGGAATTTGGAAGTGGAATTTGGAAGTGGAATTTTTAATTGGAATTTAGAATTGGAATGCAGAACTGGAATTTGTAAGTGGAATTTGGAACTTTAATCTGGAACTGGATTTTGGAAGTGAAATTTGAAACTTGAATGTAGAAGTGGAATTTGGAATTGGAATTTGGAACTGGAAATTGGAAGTGAAATTTAAAATTGGAATTTAGAACTGGAATTTGGAAGTGGAATTTGGAAATTGAATTTGGAATTGGAATTTGAACCACAAATTTTCAAGGGTACTTAGAAAGCAGACTTTATTAATAAGTTGTAATTTGAATGTGGAATCATCATTTCAGTATGCAATTGAAATGCGACATGTGGAACAGAATTCTGGTATCAGAAACTGGAATAGGAAAGCAGATGGGGAATTGGGAACGGGAGTGTAAGTGAATTTTGGAATTGCATTTGGTCATTGGAGGTTGGAACTCGAATTTGGAATGGGAATTTGGAAGTGGATGTTTGAAGCAGAATTGGGAATTTGACTTTAGAAGTGGAATTTGGAAGTGGAGTTTGGAATTAGATTTACCATTGGAATTTGGAACTGGAATTTGGAAGTGAAATTTGAAATTGGAATTTGAAACATAAATTTACAAGGGTACTTAGAAAGAAGAATTTTATCCAAAATGAGAAAATTAAATCTAGAATCATAATTTCAGGATACAACTGAAGTGCGACATGTGGAAGAGAATTAGAGTATCAGAATTTGTAAAAAGGGAATCAGACGGGGAATTAGGATGGGCACGGTGGAAGTGGATTTTCGAATTTCATTTGCTAATTGGCGGTTGGAACTGGAATTTGGAAGTGAAATTTAGAATTGGAATTTAGAACTTGAATTTGGAAGTTGAATTTGGAAGTGGAATTTAGAATTCTAATTTGTTACCTGAATTTGGAAGTGGAATTAAGAATGGGAATTTAAAGTGGAATTTTCAGGTGGAATTTGGAATTAGCATTTGAAACACAAATTTACAAGGGTTCTTACAAAGCAGAATTTGATTAAAAAGAGGCAATGTGAATCTGGAATCAAAATTTCAGGATGCACTTGAAGTGCGACATGTGGAAGGGAATTATATTATCAGAAATTGGAAAAGGAAATGAGAAGGGGAATTGGGAATGGAATTGTGGAAGTGTATTTCAGAAAAGCATTTGGTAATTGGAGCTTGGAACTGTAATTTGGAATTAGAATTTAGAATTGGAATTTGATATTGAAATTTGGAAGTGAAATTTAGAATTGGAATTTAGAACTGGAATTTGAAAGTGGAATTTGGAACCTGAGTTTGGAAGCAGAATTTGGCATTGGAACTTGGAAGTGCATTTTGGAAGCAGAATTTGGAATTGGAATTTAGAACTGGAATATGGATTTCGAATTTGGAATTGGAATTTCGAATTGGAATTTGGAAGTGGAATTTAGAATTAGAATTCAGAACTGGAATTTGGGAGCAGAATTTGGAACTTCAATTAGGAACTGGAATTTAGAAGTGGAATTTGAAATTCGAATTTAGAAGTAGAATTTGGAATTGTTATTTGCAAGTGGAATTTGGAAGTGGAATTTGAAATTGGAATTTGGAATTGGAATTTAGAATTGGAATTTGGAATTGGAATTTGGAAGTGGAATGTAGAATTGGAATTTGGTAATTGAATTTAGAAGTGTTATTTGAAACACAACTTAAAAAGGGTACTTAGAAAGCAGACTTTTATCGATAAGTTGTAATTTGAATCTGGAATCATAATTTCCGGATGTAATTGAAGTGCCACATGCGGAAGAGAATTCTAGTATCAGAAACTGGAAAAGGAAATCAGAAGGGGAATTAGGATTGGGACTGTGGAAGTGGATTTAGAATTGCATTTGGTAATTGCCGGTTGGAACGGGAATTTGGAAGTGACATTTAGAATTGGAATTTAGAACTGGAATTTGCAAGTGGAATTTGGAAGTGGAATTTGGAATTGGAATTTGGATGTGAAATTTAGATTCGGAATGCAGAACTGGAATTTGGAAGTGGAATTTGGAACTTTTATCTGGAACTGGATTTTGGAAGTGAAATTTGAAACTCGAATGTAGAAGTGGAATTTGGAATTCGAATTTGGAACTGGAAGTTGGAAGTGAAATTTGGAATTGGAATTTGCATGTGAAATTTAGAATTGGAATGCAGAACTGGAATTTGTAAGTGGAATTTGGAACTTTAATCTGGAACTGGATTTTGGAAGTGAAATTTGAAACTGGAATGTAGAAGTGGAATTTGGAATTGGAATTTGGAACTGGTAGTTGGAAGTGAAATTTCAAATTGGAATTCAGAACTGGAATTTGGAACTGGAATTTGGAAGTGGAGTTTGGAAGTGGAATTTGGAAGTGGAATTTAAAATTGGAATTTCGAACCTGGAATTTGGAATTGAAATTTAGAATTCGAATTCAGAACTGGAATTTTGGAGTGGTATTTGGAACTTCAATTAGGAACTGGAATTTAGAAGTGGAATTTGAAATTCGAATTTAGAAGTGGAATTTGGAATTGGAATTTCGAAGTGGAATTTGGAAGCGGAATTTGGAATTGGAATTTGGAAGTGGAATATGGAAGCGGAATTTGGAATTGGAATTTGGAATTGGAATTTAGAATTGGAATTTCGAATTGGAATTTAGAACTGGAATATGGAAGTGGAATTTTGAAGTGGAATTTCGAATTGGAATTCGGAATTGGAATTTAGAACTGGAATACGGAAGTGGAATTTAAAATTGGAATTTTGAACCTGGAATTTGGAAGTGAAATTTAGAATTAGAATTCAGAACTGGATTTTGGGAGCAGAATTTGGAACTTCAATTAGGAACTTGAAATTAGAAGTGCAATTTGAAATTCGAATTTGGAAGTGGAATTTGGATTTGGAATTTAGAACTGGAATATGGAAGTGGAATTTGGAAGTTGAATTTAGAATTGTAATTTGCTACCTGAATTTGGAAGTGGAATTAAGAATGGGAATTTAAACTGGAATTTTCAGGTGGAATTTGGAATTAGAATTTGAAACACAAATTTACAAGGGTATGGAGAAAGCAGAATTTAATTAAAAAAAGTCAATGTGAATCTGGAATCAAAATTTCAGGATGCACTTGACGTGCAACATGTGGAAGGGAATTATATTATCAGAAATTGGAAAAGGAAATGAGAAGGGGAATTGGGAATGGAATTGTGGAAGTGTATTTCAGAAAAGCATTTGGTAATTGGAGCTTGGAACTGTAATTTGGAATTAGAATTTAGAATTGGAATTTGATACTGAAATTTGGAAGTGAAATTTAGAATTGGAATTTAGAACTGGAATTTGAAAGCCGAATTTGGAACTGGAATTTGGAAGCGGAATTTGGAATTGGAATTTGGAATTGGAATTTAGAATTGGAATTTGGAATTGGAATTTAGTACTGGAATTTGGAAGTTGAATGTAGAATTGGAATTTGGAAATTGAATTTTTAAGTGTTATTTGAAACACAACTTTAAAAGGGTACTTAGAAAGCAGACTTTTATCGATAAGTTGTAATTTGAATATGGAATCATAATTTTCGGATGCAATTGAAGTGCCACATGTGGAAGAGAATTCTAGTATCAGTAACTGGAAAAGGAAATCAGAAGGGGAATTAGGATTGGGACTGTGGAAGTGGATTTTAGAATTGCATTTGGTAATTGCTGGTTGGAACTGGAATTTGGAAGTGACATTTAGAATTGGAATTTAGAACTGGAATTTGCAAGTGGAATTTGTAACTGGAATTTGGAAGTGGAATTTGGAATTGGAATTTAGAATTGGAATGCAGAACTGGAATTTGTAAGTGGAATTTGGAACTTTAATCTGGAACTGGATTTTGGAAGTAAAATTTGAAACTCGAATGTAGAAGTGGAATTTGGAATTGGAATTTGGAACTGGAAGTTGGAAGTGAAATTTCAAATTGGAATTTAGAACTGGAATTTGGAAGTGGAGTTTGGAAGTGGAATTTGAAACTCGAATTCAGAAGTGGAATTTGGAATTGGAATTTAGTACTTGAATTTGGAAGTCAAATGTAGAATTGGAATTTGTAACTGGAATTTGGAAGTGGAATTTAGATCTGCAATTTGGAAGTGGAATTTGGAAATTGAATTTGGAATTGGAATTTGAAACACAAATTTTCAAGGGTACTTAGAAAGCAGACTTTATTAATAAGTTGTAATTGGAATGTGGAATCATCATTTCAGTATGCAATTGAAATGCGACATGTGGAAGAGAATTCTAGTATCAGAAACTGGAATAGGAAAGCAGATGGGGAATTGGGAACGGGAGTGTAAGTGAATATGAGAATTGCATTTGGTCATTGGAGGTTGGAACTCGAATTTGGAATGGGAATTTGGAAGTGGATGTTTGAAGCAGAATTGGGAATTTGACTTTAGAAGTGGAATTTGGAAGTGGAGTTTGGAAGTGGAATTTACCATTGGAGTTTGGAACTGGAATTTGGAAGTGAAATTTGGAATTGGAATTTGAAACATAAATTTACAAGGGTACTTAGAAAGAAGAATTTTATTCAAAATGAGAAAATTAAATCTGTAATCATAATTTCAGTATACAATTGAAGTGCGACACGTGGATGAGAATTAGAGTATCAGAATTTGGAAAAGGAAATCAGACGGGGATTTAGGATGGGCACGGTGGAAGTGGATTTTCGAATTTCATTTGTTAATTGGCAGTTGGAACTGGAATTTGGAAGTGAAATTTAGAATTGGCATTTGACCTGGAATATGGAAGTGGAATTTGGAAGTGGAATTTAGAATTGTAATTTGCTACCTGAATTTGGACGTGGAATTAAGAATGGGAATTTAAACTGGAATTTTCAGGTGGAATTTGGAATTAGAATTTGAAACACAAATTTACAAGGGTTCTTACAAAGCAGAATTTGATTAAAAAGAGGCAATGTGAATCTGGAATCAAAATTTCAGGATGCACTTGAAGTGCGACACGTGGAAGGGAATTATATTATCAGAAATTGGAAAAGGAAATCAGAAGGGGAATTGGGAATGGAATTGTGGAAGTGTATTTCAGAAAAGCATTTGGTAATTGGAGCTTGGAACTGTAATTTCGAATTAGAATTGAGAACTGGAATTTGATACTGAAATTTGGAAGTGAAATTTAAAATTGGAATTTAGAACTGGAATTTGAAAGCCGAATTTGGAACTGGAGTTTGGAAGCAGAATTTGGAATTGGAATGTGGAAGTGGATTTTGGAATCAGAATTTGGAATTGGCATTTAGAACTGGAATATGGAAGTGGAATTTGGACGTGGAATTTAACCTTGGAATTTCGAACTTGGAATTTGGAAGTGAAATTTAGAATTAGAATTCAGAACTGGAATTTGGGAGTGGAATTTGGAACTTCAATTAGGAACTGGAATTTAGAAGTGGAATTTGAAATTCTAATTTAGAAGTGGAATTTGGAATTGGAATTTGGAAGTGGAATTTGGAAGCGGAATTTGGAATTGGAATTTGGACTTGGAATTTAGAATTGGAATTTGGAATTGGAATTTAGAACTGGAATTTGGAAGTTGAATGTAGAATTGGAATTTGGAAATGGAATTTTTAAGTGTTATTTGAAACACAACTTTAAAAGGGTACTTAGAAAGCAGACTTTCATCGATAAGTTGTAATTTGAATCTGGAATCATAATTTCCGGATGCAATTGAAGTGCCACATGTGGAAGAGAATTCTAGTATTAGAAACTGGAAAAGGAAATCAGAAGGGGAATTAGGATCGGGACTGTGGAAGTGGATTTTAGAATTGCATTTGGTAATTGCCGGTTGGAACTGGAATTTGGAAGTGACATTTAGAATTGGAATTTAGAACTGTAATTTGCAAGTGGAATTTGGAACTGGCATTTGGAAGTGGAATTTGGAATTGGAATTTGGATGTGAAATTTAGAATTGGAATGCAGAACTGGAATTTGTAAGTGTAATTTGGAACTGGAATTTGGAAGTGGAATTTGGAATTGGAATTTAGAATTGGAATGCAGAACTGGAATTTGTAAGTGGAATTTGGAACTTTAATCTGGAACTGGATTTTGGAAGTGAAATTTGAAACTCGAATGTAGAAGTGTAATTTGGAATTGGAATTTGGAACTGGAAGTTGGAAGTGAAATTTCAAATTGGAATTTAGAACTGGAATTTGGAAGTGGAGTTTGGAAGTGGAATTTCAAACTCGAATTCAGAAGTGGAATTTGGAATTGGAATTTAGTACTTGAATTTGGAAGTCGAATGTAGAATTGGAATTTGGAACTGGAATTTGGAAGCGGAATTTAGAACTGCAATTTGGAAGTGGAATTTGGAAATTTAGTTTGCAATTGGAATTTGAAACACCAATTTTAAAGGGTACTTAGAAAGCAGACTTTATTAATAAGTTGTAATTTGAATGTGGAATCATCTTTTCAGTATGCAATTGAAATGCGACATGTGGAAGAGAATTCTAGTATTAGAAACTGGAATAGGAAAGCAGATGGGGAATTGGGAACGGGAGTGTAAGTGAATTTGAGAATTGCATTTGGTCATTGGAGGTTGGAACTCGAATTTGGAATGGGAATTTGGAAGTGGATGTTTGAAGCAGAATTGGGAATTTGACTTTAGAAGTCGAATTTGGAAGTGGAGTTTGGAATTGGAATTTACCATTGGAATTTGGAACTGGAATTTGGAAGTGAAATTTGGAATTGGAATTTGAAACATAAATTTACAAGGGTACTTAGAAAGAAGAATTTTATTCAAAATGAGAAAATTAAATCTGGAATCATAATTTCAGGATACAAGTGAAGTGCGACATGTGGAAGAGAATTAGAGTATCAGAATTTGGAAAAGGGAATCAGACGGGGAATTAGGATGGGCACGGTGGAAGTGGATGTTCGAATTTCATTTGCTAATTGGCGGTTGGAAATGGAATTTGGAAGTAAAATTTAGAATTGGAATTTAGAACTGGAATATGGAAGTGGGATTTGGAAGTGGAATTTAAAATTGTAATTTGTTACCTGAATTTGGAAGTGGAATTAAGAATGGGAATTTAAAGTGGAATTTTCAGGTGGAATTTGGAATTAGAATTTGAAACACAAATTTACAAGGGTACTTAGAAAGCAGAATTTGATTAAAAAGAGGCAATGTGAATCTGGAATCAAAATTTCAGGATGCACTTGAAGTGCGACATGTGGATGGGAATTATATTACCAGAAATTTGAAAAGGAAATGAGAAGGGTAATTGGGAATGGAATTGTGGAAGTGTATTTCAGAAAAGCATTTGGTAATTGGAGCTTGGAACTGTAATTTCGAATTAGAATTGAGAACTGGAATTTGATACTGAAATTTGGAAGTGAAATTTAAAATTGGAATTTAGAACTGGAATTTGAAAGCCGAATTTGGAACTGGAGTTTGGAAGCAGAATTTGGAATTGGAATGTGGAAGTGGATTTTGGAATCAGAATTTGGAATTGGAATTTAGAACTGGAATATGGAAGTGGAATTTGGAAGTGGAATTTAACATTGGAATTTCGAACCTGGAATTTGGAAGTGAAATTTAGAATTAGAATTCAGAACTGGAATTTGGGAGTGGAATTTGGAACTTCAATTAGGAATTGGAATTTCGAAGTGGAATTTGAAATTCTAATTTAGAAGTGGAATTTGGAATTGGAATTTGGAAGTGGAATTTGGAAGCGGAATTTGGAATTGGAATTTGGACTTGGAATTTAGAATTGGAATTTGGAATTGGAATTTAGAACTGGAATTTGGAAGTTGAATGTACAATTGGAATTTGGAAATTGAATTTTTAAGTGTTATTTGAAACACAACTTTAAAAGGGTACTTAGAAAGCAGACTTTTATCGATAAGTTGTAATTTGAATCTGGAATCATAATTTCCGGATGCAATTGAAGTGCCACATGTGGAAGAGAATTCTAGTATTAGAAACTGGAAAAGGAAATCAGAAGGGGAATTAGGATCGGGACTGTGGAAGTGGATTTTAGAATTGCATTTGGTAATTGCCGGTTGGAACTGGAATTTGGAAGTGACATTTAGAATTGGAATTTAGAACTGGAATTTGCAAGTGGAATTTGGAACTGGCATTTGGAAGTGGAATTTGGAATTGGAATTTGGATGTGAAATTTAGAATTGGAATGCAGAACTGGGATTTGTAAGTGTAATTTGGAACTGGAATTTGGAAGTGGAATTTGGAATTGGAATTTATAATTGGAATGCAGAACTGGAATTTGTAAGTGGAATTTGGAACTGGAATTTGGAAGTGGAATTTGGAATTGGAATTTAGAATTGGAATGCAGAACTGGAATTTGTAAGTGGAATTTGGAACTTTAATCTGGAACTGGATTTTGGAAGTGAAATTTGAAACTCGAATGTAGAAGTGTAATTTGGAATTGGAATTTGGAACTGGAAGTTGGAAGTGAAATTTCAAATTGAAATTTAGAACTGGAATTTGGAAGTGGAGTTTGGAAGTGGAATTTCAAACTCGAATTCAGAAGTGGAATTTGGAATTGGAATTTAGTACTTGAATTTGGAAGTCGAATGTAGAATTGGAATTTGGAACTGGAATTTGGAAGCGGAATTTAGAACTGCAATTTGGAAGTGGAATTTGGAAATTTAGTTTGGAATTGGAATTTGAAACACCAATTTTAAAGGGTAATTTGAATGTGGAATCATCTTTTCAGTATGCAATTGAAATGCGACATGTGGAAGAGAATTCTAGTATTAGAAACTGGAATAGGAAAGCAGATGGGGAATTGGGAACGGGACTGTAAGTGAATTTGAGAATTGCATTTGGTCATTGGAGGTTGGAACTCGAATTTGGAATGGGAATTTGGAAGTGGATGTTTGAAGCAGAATTGGGAATTTGACTTTAGATGTCGAATTTGGAAGTGGAGTTTGGAATTGGAATTTACCATTGGAATTTGGAACTGGAATTTGGAAGTGAAATTTGGAATTGGAATTTGAAACATAAATTTACAAGGGTACTTAGAAAGAAGAATTTTATTCAAAATGAGAAAATTAAACCTGGAATCATAATTTCAGGATACAAGTGAAGTGCGACATGTGGAAGAGAATTAGAGTATCAGAATTTGGAAAAGGGAATCAGACGGGGAATTAGGATGGGCATGGTGGAAGTGGATTTTCGAATTTCATTTGGTAATTGGCGGTTGGAACTGGAATTTGAAAGTAATATTTAGAATTGGAATTTAGAACTGGAATATGGAACTGGGATTTGGAAGTGGAATTTAAAATTGTAATTTGTTACCTGAATTTGGAAGTGGAATTAAGAATGGGAATTTAAAGTGGAATTTTCAGGTGGAATTTAGAATTAGAATTGGAAACACAAATTTACAAGGGTACTTAGAAAGCAGAATTTGATTAAAAAAAGGCAATGTGAATCTGGAATCAAAATTTCAGGATGCACTTGAAGTGCGACATGTGGAAGGGAATGATATTATCAGAAATTGGAAAAGGAAATGAGAAGGGGATTTGGGAATGGAATTGTGGAAGTGTATTTCAGAAAGGCATTTGGTAATTGGAGCTTGGAACTGTAATTTGGAATTAGAATTTAGAATTGCAAATTGATACTGAAATTTGGAAGTGAAATTTAGAATTGGAATTTAGAACTGGAATTTGAAAACGGAATTTGGAACTGGGGTTTGGAAGCAGAATTTGGAATTGGAATGTGGAAGTGGATTTTGCAGAATTTGGAATTGGAATTTAGAACTGGAATATGGAAGTGGAATTTGGAAGTGGAATTTCGAATTGGAATTTAGAACTGGAATATGGAAGTGGAATTTGGAAGTGGAATTTAAAATTGGAATTTCGAACCTGAAATTTGGAAGTGAAATTCAGAATTACAATTGAGAAGTGGAATTTGGGAGCAGAATTTGGAACTTCAATTAGGAACTGGAATTTACAAGTGTAATTTGAAATTCAAATTTAGAAGTGGAATTTGGAATTGGAATTTGTAAGTGAAATTTGGAAGCGGAATTTGGAATTTTAATTTGGAATTGGAATTTAGAACTGGAATTTGGAAGTTGAATGTAGAATTGGAATTTGGAAATTGAATTTTTAAGTGTTATTTGAAACACAACTTTAAAAGGGTACTTAGAAAGCAGACTTTCATCGATAAGTTGTAATTTGAATTTGGAATCATAATTTCCAGATGCAATTGAAGTGCCACATGCGGAAGAGAATTCTAGTATCAGAAACTGGAAAAGGAAATCAGAAGGGGAATTAGGATCGTGACTGTGGAAGTGGATTTTAGAATTGCATTTGGTAATTGCCAGTCGGAACTGGAATTTGGAAGTGACATTTAGAATTGGAATTTAGAACTGGAATTTGCAAGTGGAATTTGGAACTGGCATTTGGAAGTGGAATTTGGAATTGGAATTTGGATGTGAAATTTAGAATTAGAATGCAGAACTGGAATTTGTAAGTGGAATTTGGAACTTTAATCTGGAACTGGATTTTGGAAGTGAAATTTGAAACTCGAATGTAGAAGTGGAATTTGTAATTGGAATTTGGAACTGGAAATTAGAAGTGAAATTTAAAATTTGAATTTAGAACTGGAATTTGGAAGTGGAGTTTGGAAGTGGAATTTCAAACTCGAATGAAGAAGTGGAATTTGGAATTGGAATTTAGTACTTGAATTTGGAAGTCGAATGTAGAATTTGAATTTGGAACTGGAATTTGGAAGCGGAATTTAGAACTGCAATTTGGAAGTGGAATTTGGAAATTTAGTTTGCAATTGGAATTTGAAACACCAATTTTAAAGGGTACTTAGAAAGCAGACTTTATTAATAAGTTGTAATTTGAATGTGGAATCATCTTTTCAGTATGCAATTGAAATGCGACATGTGGAAGAGAATTCTAGTATTAGAAACTGGAATAGGAAAGCAGATGGGGAATTGGGAACGGGAGTGTAAGTGAATTTGAGAATTGCATTTGGTCATTGGAGGTTGGAACTCGAATTTGGAATGGGAATTTGGAAGTGGATGTTTGAAGCAGAATTGGGAATTTGACTTTAGAAGTCGAATTTGGAAGTGGAGTTTGGAATTGGAATTTACCATTGGAATTTGGAACTGGAATTTGGAAGTGAAATTTGGAATTGGAATTTGAAACATAAATTTACAAGGGTACTTAGAAAGAAGAATTTTATTCAAAATAAGAAAATTAAATCTGGAATCATAATTTCAGGATACAAGTGAAGTGCGACATGTGGAAGAGAATTAGAGTATCAGAATTTGGAAAAGGGAATCAGACGGGGAATTAGGATGGGCATGGTGGAAGTGGATTTTCGAATTTCATTTGGTAATTGGCGGTTGGAACTGGAATTTGAAAGTAAAATTTAGAATTGGAATTTAGAACTGGAATTTGGAAGTGGGATTTGGAAGTGGAATTTAAAATTGTAATTTGTTACCTGAATTTGGAAGTGGAATTAAGAATGGGAATTTAAAGTGGAATTTTCAGGTGGAATTTAGAATTAGCATTGGAAACACAAATTTACAAGGGTTCTTACAAAGCAGAATTTGATTAAAAACAGGCAATGTGAATCTGGAATCAAAATTTCAGGATGCACTTGAAGTGCGACATGTGGAAGGGAATGATATTATCAGAAATTGGAAAAGGAAATCAGAAGGGGATTTGGGAATGGAATTGTGGAAGTGTATTTCAGAAAGGCATTTGGTAATTGGAGCTTGGAACTGTAATTTGGAATTAGAATTTAGAATTGCAAATTGATGCTGAAATTTGGAAGTGAAATTTAGAATTGGAATTTAGAACTGGAATTTGAAAGCGGAATTTGGAACTGGGGTTTGGAAGCAGAATTTGGAATTGGAATGTGGAAGTGGATTTTGAAGAATTTGGAATTGGAATTTAGAACTGGAATTTGGAAGTTGAATGTAGAATTGGAATTTGGAAATTGAATTTTTAAGTGTTATTTGAAACACAACTTTAAAAGGGTACTTAGAAAGCAGACTTTTATCGATAAGTTGTAATTTGAATCTGGAATCATAATTTCCGGATGCAATTGAAGTGCCACATGCGGAAGAGAATTCTAGTATCAGAAACTGGAAAAGGAAATCAGAAGGGGAATTAGGATCGGGACTGTGGAAGTGGATTTTAGAATTTCATTTGGTAATTGCCGGTTGGAACTGGAATTTGGAAGTGACATTTAGAATTGGAATTTAGAACTGGAATTTGCAAGTGGAATTTGGAAGTGGAATTTGCAAGTGGAATTTGGATGTGAAATTTAGAATTGGAATGCAGAACTTTAATTTGTAAGTGGAATTTAGAACTTTAATCTGGAACTGGATTTTGGAAGTGAAATTTGAAACTCGAATGTAGAAGTAGAATTTGGAATTGGAGTTTGGAACTGGAAGTTGGAAGTGAAATTTAAAATTGGAATTTAGAACTGGAATTTGGAACTGGAATTTGGAAGAGGAGTTTGGAAGTGGAATTTCAAACTCGAATTCAGAAGTGGAATTTGGGATTGGAGTTTAGTACTTGAATTTGGAAGTCGAATGTACAATTGGAATTTGGAACTGGAATTTGGAAGTGGAATTTGGAAATTGAATTTGGAATTGGAATTTGAAACGCAAATTTTAAAGGTTACTTAGTAAGCAGACTTTACTAATAAGTTGTACTTTGAATGTGGAATCATCCATTCAGTATGCAATTGAAATGTGACATGTGGAAGAGAATTCTAGTATCAGAAACTGGAATAGGAAAGCAGATGGGGAATTGGGAACCGGAGTGTAAGTGAATTTAAAATTGCATTTGGCCTTTGGAGGTTGGAACTTGAATTTGGAATGGGAATTTGGAAGTGGATTTTTGAAGCAGAATTGGGAATTTAACTTTAGAAGTGGAATTTGGAAGTGGAGTTTGGAATTGGAATTTACCATTGGAATTTGTAACTGGAATTCGGAAGTGAAATTTGGAATTAAAATTTGAAACATAAATTTACAAGGGTACGTAGAAAGAAGAATTTTATTCAAAATGAGAAAATCAAATCTGGAATCATAATTTCAGGATACAATTGAAGTGCGACATGTAGAAGAGAATTAGAGTATCAGAATTTGGAAAAGGGAATGAGACGGGGAATTAGGATGGGCACGGTGGAAGTGAATTTTCGAATTTCCTTTGGAAGTGGAATTTTGAATTTGAATTTGGAATTGGAATTTAGAACTGGAATTTGGAAGTGGAGTTTGAAAGTGGAATTTGGAAATGGAATTTAAAATTGGAATTTCGAACCTGGAATTTGGAAGTGAAATTCAGAATTGGAATGCAGAACTGAAATTTGGAAGCAGAATTTGGAATTTCAATTAGGAACTGGAATTTAGAAGTGGAATTTGAAAGTGGAATTTAGACTTGTAATTTGTTACCTGAATTTGTAGTGGAATTAAGAATGGGAATTTAAACTAGAATTTTCAGGTGGAATTAGGAATTAGAATTTGAAACACAAAATTTCAATGGTACTTAGAAAGCAGAATTTTATTAATAAGGGGCAATGTGAATCTGGAATCAAAATTTCAGGATGCACTTGAAGTGCGACATGTGGAAGAGAATTATAGTTATAGAAATTGGAAAAGGAAATGAGAAGGGGAATTGGGAATGGAATTGTGGAAGTGTATTTAAGAAAAGCATTTGGTATTTGGAGCTTGGAACTGTAATTTGGAATTGGAATTTAGAATTGGAACTTGATACTGAAATTTGGAAGTGAAATTTAGAATTGGAAATTAGAACTGGAATTTGAAAGTGTAATTTGGAACTGGAGTTTGGAAGCAGAAATTGGAATTGGAATTTGGAAGTGGATTTTGGAATCAGAATTTGGAATCGGAATTTAGAACTAGAATATGGAAGTGGAATTTGGAAGTGGAATTTCGATTTGGAATTTCGAATTGGAATTTGGAATTGGAATTTAGAACTGGAATATGGAAGTGGAATTTAGAATTAGAATTCAAAACTGGAATTTGGGAGTGTAATTTGGAACTTCAATTAGGAACTGGAATTTAGAAGTGGAAATTGACATTCGAATTTAGAAGTGGAATTTGGAATTGGAATTTGGAAGTGGATGGTGGACGCAGAATTTGGAATTGGAATTTGGAATTGGAATTTAGATCTGGAATTTGAAAGCGGAATTTGGAACTGGAGTTTGGAAGCAGAATTTGGAATTGGAATGTGGAAGTGGATTTTGGAATCAGAATTTGGAATTGGAATTTAGAACTGGAATATGGAAGTGGAATTTGGAAGAAGAATTTCGAATTGGAATTTCGAATTGGAATTTGAAATTGGAATTTAGAACTGGAATTTGGAAGTGGAATGTAGAATTGGAATTTGGAAATTGAATTTGGAAGTGTTATTTGAAACACAACTTTAAAAGGGTACTTAGAAAGCAGACTCTTATCGATAAGTTGTAATTTGAATCTGGAATCATAATTTCCGGATGCAATTGAAGTGCCACATGCGGAAGAGAATTCTAGTATCAGAAACTGGAAAAGGAAATCAGAAGGGGAATTAGGATCAGGAATGTGGAAGTGGATTTTGGACGTGCATTTGGTAATTGCCGGTTGGAACTGGAATTTGGAAGTGACATTTAGAATTGGAATTTAGAACTGGAATTTGCAAGTGGAATTTGGAACTGGCATTTGGAAGTGGAATTTGGAATTGGAATTTGGATGTGAAATTTAGAATTGGAATGCAGAACTGGAATTTGTAAGTGGAATTTGGAACTTTAATCTGGAACTGGATTTTGGAAGTGAAATTTGAAACTCGAATGTAGAAGTGTAATTTGGAATTGGAATTTGGAACTGGAAGTTGGAAGTGAAATTTCAAATTGGAATTTAGAACTGGAATTTGGAACTGGAATTTGGCAGTGGAGTTTGGAAGTGGAATTTCAAACTTGAATTCAGAAGTTGAATTTGGAATTGGAATTTAGTACTTGAATTTGGAAGTCGAATGTAGAATTGGAATTTGGAACTGGAATTTGGAAGTGGAATTTAGAACTGCAATTTGGAAGTGGAATTTGGAAATTTAGTTTGGAATTGGAATTTGAAACACAAATTTTAAAAGGTACTTAGAAAGCAAACTTTATTAATAAGTTGTAATTTGAATGTGGAATCATCATTTCAGTGTGCAATTGAAATGCGACATGTGGAAGAGAATTCTAGTATCAGAAACTGGAATAGGAAAGCAGATGGGGAATTGGGAACGGGACTGTAAGTGAATTTGAGAATTGCATTTGGTCATTGGAGGTTGGAACTCGAATTTGGAATGGGAATTTGGAAGTGGATGTTTGAAGCAGAATTGGGAATTTGACTTTAGAAGTGGAATTTGGAAGTAGAGTTTGGAATTGGAATTTACCATTGGAATTTGGAAGTGAAATTTGGAATTGGAATTTGAAACATAAATTTACAAGGGTACTTAGAAAGAAGAATTTAATTCAAAATGAGAAAATTAAATCTGGAATCATAATTTCAGGACACAATTGAAGTGCGACATGTGGAAGAGAATTAGAGTATCAGAATTTGGAAAAGGGAATCAGACGGGGAATTAGGATGGGCACGGTGGAAGTGGATTTTCGAATTTCATTTCCTAATTGGCGGTTGGAACTGGAATTTGGAAGTGAAATTTAGAATTGGAATTTGGAACTGGAATATGGAAGTGGGATTTGGAAGTGGAATTTAGAATTGTAATTTGTTACCTGAATTTGGAAGTGGAATTAAGAATGGGAATTTAAAGTGGAATTTTCAGGTGGAATTTGGAATTAGAATTTGAAACACAAATTTACAAGGGTTCTTACAAAGCAGAATTTGATTAAAAAGAGGCAATGTGAATCTGGAATCAAAATTTCAGGATGCACTTGAAGTGCGACATGTGGAAGGGAATTATATTATCAGAAATTGGAAAAGGAAATGAGAAGGGGAATTGGGAATGGAATTGTGGAAGTGTATTTCAGAAAAGCATTTGGTAATTGGAGCTTGGAACTGTAATTTCGAATTAGAATTGAGAACTGGAATTTGATACTGAAATTTGGAAGTGAAATTTAAAATTGGAATTTAGAACTGGAATTTGAAAGCCGAATTTGGAAATGGAGTTTGGAAGCAGAATTTGGAATTGGAATGTGGAAGTGGATTTTGGAATCAGAATTTGTAATTGGCATTTAGAACTGGAATATGGAAGTGGAATTTGGAAGTGGAATTTAACATTGGAATTTCGAACCTGGAATTTGGAAGTGAAATTTAGAATTGGAATTCAGAACTGGAATTTGGGAGTGGAATTTGGAACTTCAATTAGGAATTGGAATTTCGAAGTGGAATTTGAAATTCGAAGTTAGAAGTGGAATTTGGAATTGGAATTTGGAAGTGGAATTTGGAAGCGGAATTTGGAATTGGAATTTGGAATTGGAATTTAGAAGTGGAATTTGGAATTGGAATTGGGAAGTGGAATTTGGAAGTGGAATGTAGAATTGGAATTTGGAAATTGAATTTGGAAGTGTTATTTGAAACACAACTTTAAAAGGGTACTTAGAAAGCAGACTTTTATCGATAAGTTGTAATTTGAATCTGGAATCATAATTTCCGGATGCAATTGAAGTGCCACATGCGGAAGAGAATTCTAGTATTAGAAATTGGAAAAGGAAATCAGAAGGGGAATTAGGATCGGGACTGTGGAAGTGGATTTTAGAATTGCATTTGGTAATTGCCGGTTGGAACTGGAATTTGGAAGTGACATTTAGAATTGGAATTTAGAACTGGAATTTGCAAGTAGAATTTGGAACTGGAATTTGGAAGTGGAATTTGGAATTGGAATTTAGAATTGGAATGCAGAACTGGAATTTGTAAGTGGAATTTGGAACGTTAATCTGGAACTGGATTTTGGAAGTGAAATTTGAAACTCAAATGTAGAAGTGTAATTTGGAATTGGAATTTGGAACTGGAAGTTGGAAGTGAAATTTCAAATTGGAATTTAGAACTGGAATTTGGAAGTGGAGTTTGGAAGTGGAATTTCAAACTCGAATTCAGAAGTGGAATTTGGAATTGGAATTTAGTACTTGAATTTGGAAGTCGAATGTAGAATTGGAATTTGGAACTGGAATTTGGAAGCGGAATTTAGAACTGCAATTTGGAAGTGGAATTTGGAAATTTAGTTTGCAATTGGAATTTGAAACACCAATTTTAAAGGGTACTTAGAAAGCAGACTTTATTAATAAGTTGTAATTTGAATGTGGAATCATCTTTTCAGTATGCAATTGAAATGCGACATGTGGAAGAGAATTCTAGTATTAGAAACTGGAATAGGAAAGCAGATGGGGAATTGGGAACGGGAGTGTAAGTGAATTTGAGAATTGCATTTGGTCATTGGAGGTTGGAACTCGAATTTGGAATGGGAATTTGGAAGTGGATGTTTGAAGCAGAATTGGGAATTTGACTTTAGATGTCGAATTTGGAAGTGGATTTTGGAATTGGAATTTACCATTGGAATTTGGAACTGGAATTTGGAAGTGACATTTAGAATTGGAATTTAGAACTGGAATTTGCAAGTAGAATTTGGAACTGGAATTTGGAAGTGGAATTTGGAATTGGAATTTAGAATTGGAATGCAGAACTGGAATTTGTAAGTGGAATTTGGAACGTTAATCTGGAACTGGATTTTGGAAGTGAAATTTGAAACTCAAATGTAGAAGTGTAATTTGGAATTGGAATTTGGAACTGGAAGTTGGAAGTGAAATTTCAAATTGGAATTTAGAACTGGAATTTGGAAGTGGAGTTTGGAAGTGGAATTTCAAACTCGAATTCAGAAGTGGAATTTGGAATTGGAATTTAGTACTTGAATTTAGAAGTCGAATGTAGAATTGGAATTTGGAACTGGAATTTGGAAGTGGAATTTAGAACTGCAATTTGGAAGTGGAATTTGGAAATTTAGTTTGCAATTGGAATTTGAAACTCCAATTTTAAAGGGTACTTAGAAAGCAGACTTTATTAATAAGTTGTAATTTGAATGTGGAATCATCTTTTCAGTATGCAATTGAAATGCGACATGTGGAAGAGAATTCTAGTATGAGAAACTGGAATAGGAAAGCAGATGGGGAGTTGGGAACGGGAGTGCAAGTGAATTTGAGAATTGCATTTGGTCATTGGAGGTTGGAACTCGAATTTGGAATGGGAATTTGGAAGTGGATGTTTGAAACAGAATTGGGAATTTGACTTTAGAAGTCGAATTTGGAAGTTCAGTTTGGAATTGGAATTTACCATTGGAATTTGGAACTGGAATTTGGAAGTGAAATTTGGAATTGGAATTTGAAACATAAATTTACAAGGGTATTTAGAAAGAAGAATTTTATTCAAAATGAGAAAATTAAATCTGGAATCATAATTTCAGGATACAAGTGAAGTGCGACATGTGGAAGAGAATTAGAGTATCAGAATTTGGAAAAGGGAATCAGACGGGGAATTAGGATGGGCACGGTGGAAGTGGATGTTCGAATTTCATTTGCTAATTGGCGGTTGGAACTGGAATTTGGAAGTAAAATTTAGAATTGGAATTTAGAACTGGAATATGGAAGTGGGATTTGGAAGTGGAATTTAAAATTGTAATTTGTTACCTGAATTTGGAAGTGGAATTAAGAATGGGAATTTAAAGTGGAATTTTCAGGTGGAATTTGGAATTAGAATTTGAAACACAAATTTACAAGGGTACTTACAAAGCAGAATTTGATTAAAAAGAGGCAATGTGAATCTGGAATCAAAATTTCAGGATGCACTTGAAGTGCGACATGTGGATGGGAATTATATTATCAGAAATTTGAAAAGGAAATGAGAAGGGGAATTGGGAATGGAATTGTGGAAGTGTATTTCAGAAAAGCATTTGGTAATTGGAGCTTGGAACTGTAATTTCGAATTAGAATTGAGAACTGGAATTTGATACTGAAATTTGGAAGTCAAATTTAAAATTGGAATTTAAAACTGGAATTTGAAAGCCGAATTTGGAACTGGAGTTTAGAAGCAGAATTTGGAATTGGAATTTAGAACTGGAATATGGAAGTGGAATTTGGAAGTGGAATTTAACATTGGAATTTCGAACCTGGAATTTGGAAGTGAAATTTAGAATTAGAATTCAGAACTGGAATTTGGGAGTGGAATTTGGAACTTCAATTAGGAAATGGAATTTCGAAGTGGAATTTGAAATTCGAATTTAGAAGTGGAAGTTGGAATTGGAATTTGGAAGTGGAATTTGGAAGCGGAATTTGGAATTGGAATTTGGACTTGGAATTTAGAATTGGAATTTGGAATTGGAATTTAGAACTGGAATTTGGAAGTTGAATGTACAATTGGAATTTGGAAATTGAATTTTTAAGTGTTATTTGAAACACAACTTTAAAAGGGTACTTAGAAAGCAGACTTTTATCGATAAGTTGTAATTTGAATCTGGAATCATAATTTCCGGATGTAATTGAAGTGCCACATGTGGCAGAGAATTCTAGTATTAGAAACTGGAAAAGGAAATCAGAAGGGGAATTAGGATCGGGACTGTGGAAGTGGATTTTAGAATTGCATTTGGTAATTGCCGGTTGGAACTGGAATTTGGAAGTGACATTTAGAATTGGAATTTAGAACTGGAATTTGCAAGTGGAATTTGGAACTGGCATTTGGAAGTGGAATTTGGAATTGGAATTTGGATGTGAAATTTAGAATTGGAATGCAGAACTGGAATTTGTAAGTGGAATTTGGAACTGGAATTTGGAAGTGGAATTTGGAATTGGAATTTAGAATTGGAATGCAGAACTGGAATTTGTAAGTGGAATTTGGAACTTTAATCTGGAACTGGATTTTGGAAGTGAAATTTGAAACTCGAATGTAGAAGTGTAATTTGGAATTGGAATTTGGAACTGGAAGTTGGAAGTGAAATTTCAAATTGGAATTTAGAACTGGAATTTGGAAGTGGAGTTTGGAAGTGGAATTTCAAACTCGAATTCAGAAGTGGAATTTGGAATTGGAATTTAGTACTTGAATTTGGAAGTCGAATGTAGAATTGGAATTTGGAACTGGAATTTGGAAGCGGAATTTAGAACTGCAATTTGGAAGTGGAATTTGGAAATTTAGTTTGCAATTGGAATTTGAAACACCAATTTTAAAGGGTACTTAGAAAGCAGACTTTATTAATAAGTTGTAATTTGAATGTGGAATCATCTTTTCAGTATGCAATTGAAATGCGACATGTGGAAGAGAATTCTAGTATTAGAAACTGGAATAGGAAAGCAGATGGGGAATTGGGAACGGGAGTGTAAGTGAATTTGAGAATTGCATTTGGTCATTGGAGGTTGGAACTCGAATTTGGAATGGGAATTTGGAAGTGGATGTTTGAAGCAGAATTGGGAATTTGACTTTAGATGTCGAATTTGGAAGTGGAGTTTGGAATTGGAATTTACCATTGGAATTTGGAACTGGAATTTGGAAGTGACATTTAGAATTGGAATTTAGAACTGGAATTTGCAAGTAGAATTTGGAACTGGAATTTGGAAGTGGAATTTGGAATTGGAATTTAGAATTGGAATGCAGAACTGGAATTTGTAAGTGGAATTTGGAACGTTAATCTGGAACTGGATTTTGGAAGTGAAATTTGAAACTCAAATGTAGAAGTGTAATTTGGAATTGGAATTTGGAACTGGAAGTTGGAAGTGAAATTTCAAATTGGAATTTAGAACTGGAATTTGGAAGTGGAGTTTGGAAGTGGAATTTCAAACTCGAATTCAGAAGTGGAATTTGGAATTGGAATTTAGTACTTGAATTTAGAAGTCGAATGTAGAATTGGAATTTGGAACTGGAATTTGGAAGTGGAATTTAGAACTGCAATTTGGAAGTGGAATTTGGAAATTTAGTTTGCAATTGGAATTTGAAACTCCAATTTTAAAGGGTACTTAGAAAGCAGACTTTATTAATAAGTTGTAATTTGAATGTGGAATCATCTTTTCAGTATGCAATTGAAATGCGACATGTGGAAGAGAATTCTAGTATGAGAAACTGGAATAGGAAAGCAGATGGGGAGTTGGGAACGGGAGTGCAAGTGAATTTGCGAATTGCATTTGGTCATTGGAGGTTGGAACTCGAATTTGGAATGGGAATTTGGAAGTGGATGTTTGAAACAGAATTGGGAATTTGACTTTAGAAGTCGAATTTGGAAGTGGAGTTTGGAATTGGAATTTACCATTGGAATTTGGAACTGGAATTTGGAAGTGAAATTTGGAATTGGAATTTGAAACATAAATTTACAAGGGTATTTAGAAAGAAGAATTTTATTCAAAATGAGAAAATTAAATCTGGAATCATAATTTCAGGATACAAGTGAAGTGCGACATGTGGAAGAGAATTAGAGTATCAGAATTTGGAAAAGGGAATCAGACGGGGAATTAGGATGGGCACGGTGGAAGTGGATGTTCGAATTTCATTTGCTAATTGGCGGTTGGAACTGGAATTTGGAAGTAAAATTTAGAATTGGAATTTAGAACTGGAATATGGAAGTGGGATTTGGAAGTGGAATTTAAAATTGTAATTTGTTACCTGAATTTGGAAGTGGAATTAAGAATGGGAATTTAAAGTGGAATTTTCAGGTGGAATTTGGAATTAGAATTTGAAACACAAATTTACAAGGGTACTTACAAAGCAGAATTTGATTAAAAAGAGGCAATGTGAATCTGGAATCAAAATTTCAGGATGCACTTGAAGTGCGACATGTGGATGGGAATTATATTATCAGAAATTTGAAAAGGAAATGAGAAGGGGAATTGGGAATGGAATTGTGGAAGTGTATTTCAGAAAAGCATTTGGTAATTGGAGCTTGGAACTGTAATTTCGAGTTAGAATTGAGAACTGGAATTTGATACTGAAATTTGGAAGTGAAATTTAAAATTGGAATTTAGAACTGGAATTTGAAAGCCGAATTTGGAACTGGAGTTTGGAAGCAGAATTTGGAATTGGAATTTAGAACTGGAATATGGAAGTGGAATTTGGAAGTGGAATTTAACATTGGAATTTCGAACCTGGAATTTGGAAGTGAAATTTAGAATTAGAATTCAGAACTGGAATTTGGGAGTGGAATTTGGAACTTCAATTAGGAAATGGAATTTCGAAGTGGAATTTGAAATTCGAATTTAGAAGTGGAAGTTGGAATTGGAATTTGGAAGTGGAATTTGGAAGCGGAATTTGGAATTGGAATTTGGACTTGGAATTTAGAATTGGAATTTGGAATTGGAATTTAGAACTGGAATTTGGAAGTTGAATGTACAATTGGAATTTGGAAATTGAATTTTTAAGTGTTATTTGAAACACAACTTTAAAAGGGTACTTAGAAAGCAGACTTTTATCGATAAGTTGTAATTTGAATCTGGAATCATAATTTCCGGATGTAATTGAAGTGCCACATGTGGCAGAGAATTCTAGTATTAGAAACTGGAAAAGGAAATCAGAAGGGGAATTAGGATCGGGACTGTGGAAGTGGATTTTAGAATTGCATTTGGTAATTGCCGGTTGGAACTGGAATTTGGAAGTGACATTTAGAATTGGAATTTAGAACTGGAATTTGCAAGTGGAATTTGGAACTGGCATTTGGAAGTGGAATTTGGAATTGGAATTTGGATGTGAAATTTAGAATTGGAATGCAGAACTGGAATTTGTAAGTGGAATTTGGAACTTTAATCTGGAACTGGATTTTGGAAGTGAAATTTGAAACTCGAATGTAGAAGTGTAATTTGGAATTGGAATTTGGAACTGGAAGTTGGAAGTGAAATTTCAAATTGGAATTTAGAACTGGAATTTGGAACTGGAATTTGGCAGTGGAGTTTGGAAGTGGAATTTCAAACTTGAATTCAGAAGTTGAATTTGGAATTGGAATTTAGTACTTGAATTTGGAAGTCGAATGTAGAATTGGAATTTGGAACTGGAATTTGGAAGTGGAATTTAGAACTGCAATTTGGAAGTGGAATTTGGAAATTTAGTTTGGAATTGGAATTTGAAACACAAATTTTAAAAGGTACTTAGAAAGCAAACTTTATTAATAAGTTGTAATTTGAATGTGGAATCATCATTTCAGTGTGCAATTGAAATGCGACATGTGGAAGAGAATTCTAGTATCAGAAACTGGAATAGGAAAGCAGATGGGGAATTGGGAACGGGACTGTAAGTGAATTTGAGAATTGCATTTGGTCATTGGAGGTTGGAACTCGAATTTGGAATGGGAATTTGGAAGTGGATGTTTGAAGCAGAATTGGGAATTTGACTTTAGAAGTGGAATTTGGAAGTAGAGTTTGGAATTGGAATTTACCATTGGAATTTGGAAGTGAAATTTGGAATTGGAATTTGAAACATAAATTTACAAGGGTACTTAGAAAGAAGAATTTAATTCAAAATGAGAAAATTAAATCTGGAATCATAATTTCAGGACACAATTGAAGTGCGACATGTGGAAGAGAATTAGAGTATCAGAATTTGGAAAAGGGAATCAGACGGGGAATTAGGATGGGCACGGTGGAAGTGGATTTTCGAATTTCATTTCCTAATTGGCGGTTGGAACTGGAATTTGGAAGTGAAATTTAGAATTGGAATTTGGAACTGGAATATGGAAGTGGGATTTGGAAGTGGAATTTAGAATTGTAATTTGTTACCTGAATTTGGAAGTGGAATTAAGAATGGGAATTTAAAGTGGAATTTTCAGGTGGAATTTGGAATTAGAATTTGAAACACAAATTTACAAGGGTTCTTACAAAGCAGAATTTGATTAAAAAGAGGCAATGTGAATCTGGAATCAAAATTTCAGGATGCACTTGAAGTGCGACATGTGGAAGGGAATTATATTATCAGAAATTGGAAAAGGAAATGAGAAGGGGAATTGGGAATGGAATTGTGGAAGTGTATTTCAGAAAAGCATTTGGTAATTGGAGCTTGGAACTGTAATTTCGAATTAGAATTGAGAACTGGAATTTGATACTGAAATTTGGAAGTGAAATTTAAAATTGGAATTTAGAACTGGAATTTGAAAGCCGAATTTGGAAATGGAGTTTGGAAGCAGAATTTGGAATTGGAATGTGGAAGTGGATTTTGGAATCAGAATTTGTAATTGGCATTTAGAACTGGAATATGGAAGTGGAATTTGGAAGTGGAATTTAACATTGGAATTTCGAACCTGGAATTTGGAAGTGAAATTTAGAATTGGAATTCAGAACTGGAATTTGGGAGTGGAATTTGGAACTTCAATTAGGAATTGGAATTTCGAAGTGGAATTTGAAATTCGAAGTTAGAAGTGGAATTTGGAATTGGAATTTGGAAGTGGAATTTGGAAGCGGAATTTGGAATTGGAATTTGGAATTGGAATTTAGAAGTGGAATTTGGAATTGGAATTGGGAAGTGGAATTTGGAAGTGGAATGTAGAATTGGAATTTGGAAATTGAATTTGGAAGTGTTATTTGAAACACAACTTTAAAAGGGTACTTAGAAAGCAGACTTTTATCGATAAGTTGTAATTTGAATCTGGAATCATAATTTCCGGATGCAATTGAAGTGCCACATGCGGAAGAGAATTCTAGTATTAGAAATTGGAAAAGGAAATCAGAAGGGGAATTAGGATCGGGACTGTGGAAGTGGATTTTAGAATTGCATTTGGTAATTGCCGGTTGGAACTGGAATTTGGAAGTGACATTTAGAATTGGAATTTAGAACTGGAATTTGCAAGTAGAATTTGGAACTGGAATTTGGAAGTGGAATTTGGAATTGGAATTTAGAATTGGAATGCAGAACTGGAATTTGTAAGTGGAATTTGGAACGTTAATCTGGAACTGGATTTTGGAAGTGAAATTTGAAACTCAAATGTAGAAGTGTAATTTGGAATTGGAATTTGGAACTGGAAGTTGGAAGTGAAATTTCAAATTGGAATTTAGAACTGGAATTTGGAAGTGGAGTTTGGAAGTGGAATTTCAAACTCGAATTCAGAAGTGGAATTTGGAATTGGAATTTAGTACTTGAATTTGGAAGTCGAATGTAGAATTGGAATTTGGAACTGGAATTTGGAAGCGGAATTTAGAACTGCAATTTGGAAGTGGAATTTGGAAATTTAGTTTGCAATTGGAATTTGAAACACCAATTTTAAAGGGTACTTAGAAAGCAGACTTTATTAATAAGTTGTAATTTGAATGTGGAATCATCTTTTCAGTATGCAATTGAAATGCGACATGTGGAAGAGAATTCTAGTATTAGAAACTGGAATAGGAAAGCAGATGGGGAATTGGGAACGGGAGTGTAAGTGAATTTGAGAATTGCATTTGGTCATTGGAGGTTGGAACTCGAATTTGGAATGGGAATTTGGAAGTGGATGTTTGAAGCAGAATTGGGAATTTGACTTTAGATGTCGAATTTGGAAGTGGATTTTGGAATTGGAATTTACCATTGGAATTTGGAACTGGAATTTGGAAGTGACATTTAGAATTGGAATTTAGAACTGGAATTTGCAAGTAGAATTTGGAACTGGAATTTGGAAGTGGAATTTGGAATTGGAATTTAGAATTGGAATGCAGAACTGGAATTTGTAAGTGGAATTTGGAACGTTAATCTGGAACTGGATTTTGGAAGTGAAATTTGAAACTCAAATGTAGAAGTGTAATTTGGAATTGGAATTTGGAACTGGAAGTTGGAAGTGAAATTTCAAATTGGAATTTAGAACTGGAATTTGGAAGTGGAGTTTGGAAGTGGAATTTCAAACTCGAATTCAGAAGTGGAATTTGGAATTGGAATTTAGTACTTGAATTTAGAAGTCGAATGTAGAATTGGAATTTGGAACTGGAATTTGGAAGTGGAATTTAGAACTGCAATTTGGAAGTGGAATTTGGAAATTTAGTTTGCAATTGGAATTTGAAACTCCAATTTTAAAGGGTACTTAGAAAGCAGACTTTATTAATAAGTTGTAATTTGAATGTGGAATCATCTTTTCAGTATGCAATTGAAATGCGACATGTGGAAGAGAATTCTAGTATGAGAAACTGGAATAGGAAAGCAGATGGGGAGTTGGGAACGGGAGTGCAAGTGAATTTGAGAATTGCATTTGGTCATTGGAGGTTGGAACTCGAATTTGGAATGGGAATTTGGAAGTGGATGTTTGAAACAGAATTGGGAATTTGACTTTAGAAGTCGAATTTGGAAGTTCAGTTTGGAATTGGAATTTACCATTGGAATTTGGAACTGGAATTTGGAAGTGAAATTTGGAATTGGAATTTGAAACATAAATTTACAAGGGTATTTAGAAAGAAGAATTTTATTCAAAATGAGAAAATTAAATCTGGAATCATAATTTCAGGATACAAGTGAAGTGCGACATGTGGAAGAGAATTAGAGTATCAGAATTTGGAAAAGGGAATCAGACGGGGAATTAGGATGGGCACGGTGGAAGTGGATGTTCGAATTTCATTTGCTAATTGGCGGTTGGAACTGGAATTTGGAAGTAAAATTTAGAATTGGAATTTAGAACTGGAATATGGAAGTGGGATTTGGAAGTGGAATTTAAAATTGTAATTTGTTACCTGAATTTGGAAGTGGAATTAAGAATGGGAATTTAAAGTGGAATTTTCAGGTGGAATTTGGAATTAGAATTTGAAACACAAATTTACAAGGGTACTTACAAAGCAGAATTTGATTAAAAAGAGGCAATGTGAATCTGGAATCAAAATTTCAGGATGCACTTGAAGTGCGACATGTGGATGGGAATTATATTATCAGAAATTTGAAAAGGAAATGAGAAGGGGAATTGGGAATGGAATTGTGGAAGTGTATTTCAGAAAAGCATTTGGTAATTGGAGCTTGGAACTGTAATTTCGAATTAGAATTGAGAACTGGAATTTGATACTGAAATTTGGAAGTCAAATTTAAAATTGGAATTTAAAACTGGAATTTGAAAGCCGAATTTGGAACTGGAGTTTAGAAGCAGAATTTGGAATTGGAATTTAGAACTGGAATATGGAAGTGGAATTTGGAAGTGGAATTTAACATTGGAATTTCGAACCTGGAATTTGGAAGTGAAATTTAGAATTAGAATTCAGAACTGGAATTTGGGAGTGGAATTTGGAACTTCAATTAGGAAATGGAATTTCGAAGTGGAATTTGAAATTCGAATTTAGAAGTGGAAGTTGGAATTGGAATTTGGAAGTGGAATTTGGAAGCGGAATTTGGAATTGGAATTTGGACTTGGAATTTAGAATTGGAATTTGGAATTGGAATTTAGAACTGGAATTTGGAAGTTGAATGTACAATTGGAATTTGGAAATTGAATTTTTAAGTGTTATTTGAAACACAACTTTAAAAGGGTACTTAGAAAGCAGACTTTTATCGATAAGTTGTAATTTGAATCTGGAATCATAATTTCCGGATGTAATTGAAGTGCCACATGTGGCAGAGAATTCTAGTATTAGAAACTGGAAAAGGAAATCAGAAGGGGAATTAGGATCGGGACTGTGGAAGTGGATTTTAGAATTGCATTTGGTAATTGCCGGTTGGAACTGGAATTTGGAAGTGACATTTAGAATTGGAATTTAGAACTGGAATTTGCAAGTGGAATTTGGAACTGGCATTTGGAAGTGGAATTTGGAATTGGAATTTGGATGTGAAATTTAGAATTGGAATGCAGAACTGGAATTTGTAAGTGGAATTTGGAACTGGAATTTGGAAGTGGAATTTGGAATTGGAATTTAGAATTGGAATGCAGAACTGGAATTTGTAAGTGGAATTTGGAACTTTAATCTGGAACTGGATTTTGGAAGTGAAATTTGAAACTCGAATGTAGAAGTGTAATTTGGAATTGGAATTTGGAACTGGAAGTTGGAAGTGAAATTTCAAATTGGAATTTAGAACTGGAATTTGGAAGTGGAGTTTGGAAGTGGAATTTCAAACTCGAATTCAGAAGTGGAATTTGGAATTGGAATTTAGTACTTGAATTTGGAAGTCGAATGTAGAATTGGAATTTGGAACTGGAATTTGGAAGCGGAATTTAGAACTGCAATTTGGAAGTGGAATTTGGAAATTTAGTTTGCAATTGGAATTTGAAACACCAATTTTAAAGGGTACTTAGAAAGCAGACTTTATTAATAAGTTGTAATTTGAATGTGGAATCATCTTTTCAGTATGCAATTGAAATGCGACATGTGGAAGAGAATTCTAGTATTAGAAACTGGAATAGGAAAGCAGATGGGGAATTGGGAACGGGAGTGTAAGTGAATTTGAGAATTGCATTTGGTCATTGGAGGTTGGAACTCGAATTTGGAATGGGAATTTGGAAGTGGATGTTTGAAGCAGAATTGGGAATTTGACTTTAGATGTCGAATTTGGAAGTGGAGTTTGGAATTGGAATTTACCATTGGAATTTGGAACTGGAATTTGGAAGTGACATTTAGAATTGGAATTTAGAACTGGAATTTGCAAGTAGAATTTGGAACTGGAATTTGGAAGTGGAATTTGGAATTGGAATTTAGAATTGGAATGCAGAACTGGAATTTGTAAGTGGAATTTGGAACGTTAATCTGGAACTGGATTTTGGAAGTGAAATTTGAAACTCAAATGTAGAAGTGTAATTTGGAATTGGAATTTGGAACTGGAAGTTGGAAGTGAAATTTCAAATTGGAATTTAGAACTGGAATTTGGAAGTGGAGTTTGGAAGTGGAATTTCAAACTCGAATTCAGAAGTGGAATTTGGAATTGGAATTTAGTACTTGAATTTAGAAGTCGAATGTAGAATTGGAATTTGGAACTGGAATTTGGAAGTGGAATTTAGAACTGCAATTTGGAAGTGGAATTTGGAAATTTAGTTTGCAATTGGAATTTGAAACTCCAATTTTAAAGGGTACTTAGAAAGCAGACTTTATTAATAAGTTGTAATTTGAATGTGGAATCATCTTTTCAGTATGCAATTGAAATGCGACATGTGGAAGAGAATTCTAGTATGAGAAACTGGAATAGGAAAGCAGATGGGGAGTTGGGAACGGGAGTGCAAGTGAATTTGCGAATTGCATTTGGTCATTGGAGGTTGGAACTCGAATTTGGAATGGGAATTTGGAAGTGGATGTTTGAAACAGAATTGGGAATTTGACTTTAGAAGTCGAATTTGGAAGTGGAGTTTGGAATTGGAATTTACCATTGGAATTTGGAACTGGAATTTGGAAGTGAAATTTGGAATTGGAATTTGAAACATAAATTTACAAGGGTATTTAGAAAGAAGAATTTTATTCAAAATGAGAAAATTAAATCTGGAATCATAATTTCAGGATACAAGTGAAGTGCGACATGTGGAAGAGAATTAGAGTATCAGAATTTGGAAAAGGGAATCAGACGGGGAATTAGGATGGGCACGGTGGAAGTGGATGTTCGAATTTCATTTGCTAATTGGCGGTTGGAACTGGAATTTGGAAGTAAAATTTAGAATTGGAATTTAGAACTGGAATATGGAAGTGGGATTTGGAAGTGGAATTTAAAATTGTAATTTGTTACCTGAATTTGGAAGTGGAATTAAGAATGGGAATTTAAAGTGGAATTTTCAGGTGGAATTTGGAATTAGAATTTGAAACACAAATTTACAAGGGTACTTACAAAGCAGAATTTGATTAAAAAGAGGCAATGTGAATCTGGAATCAAAATTTCAGGATGCACTTGAAGTGCGACATGTGGATGGGAATTATATTATCAGAAATTTGAAAAGGAAATGAGAAGGGGAATTGGGAATGGAATTGTGGAAGTGTATTTCAGAAAAGCATTTGGTAATTGGAGCTTGGAACTGTAATTTCGAGTTAGAATTGAGAACTGGAATTTGATACTGAAATTTGGAAGTGAAATTTAAAATTGGAATTTAGAACTGGAATTTGAAAGCCGAATTTGGAACTGGAGTTTGGAAGCAGAATTTGGAATTGGAATTTAGAACTGGAATATGGAAGTGGAATTTGGAAGTGGAATTTAACATTGGAATTTCGAACCTGGAATTTGGAAGTGAAATTTAGAATTAGAATTCAGAACTGGAATTTGGGAGTGGAATTTGGAACTTCAATTAGGAAATGGAATTTCGAAGTGGAATTTGAAATTCGAATTTAGAAGTGGAAGTTGGAATTGGAATTTGGAAGTGGAATTTGGAAGCGGAATTTGGAATTGGAATTTGGACTTGGAATTTAGAATTGGAATTTGGAATTGGAATTTAGAACTGGAATTTGGAAGTTGAATGTACAATTGGAATTTGGAAATTGAATTTTTAAGTGTTATTTGAAACACAACTTTAAAAGGGTACTTAGAAAGCAGACTTTTATCGATAAGTTGTAATTTGAATCTGGAATCATAATTTCCGGATGTAATTGAAGTGCCACATGTGGCAGAGAATTCTAGTATTAGAAACTGGAAAAGGAAATCAGAAGGGGAATTAGGATCGGGACTGTGGAAGTGGATTTTAGAATTGCATTTGGTAATTGCCGGTTGGAACTGGAATTTGGAAGTGACATTTAGAATTGGAATTTAGAACTGGAATTTGCAAGTGGAATTTGGAACTGGCATTTGGAAGTGGAATTTGGAATTGGAATTTGGATGTGAAATTTAGAATTGGAATGCAAAACTGGAATTTGTAAGTGGAATTTGGAACTGGAATTTGGAAGTGGAATTTGGAATTGGAATTTAGAATTGGAATGCAGAACTGGAATTTGTAAGTGGAATTTGGAACTTTAATCTGGAACTGGATTTTGGAAGTGAAATTTGAAACTCGAATGTAGAAGTGTAATTTGGAATTGGAATTTGGAACTGGAAGTTGGAAGTGAAATTTCAAATTGGAATTTAGAACTGGAATTTGGAAGTGGAGTTTGGAAGTGGAATTTCAAACTCGAATTCAGAAGTGGAATTTGGAATTGGAATTTAGTACTTGAATTTGGAAGTCGAATGTAGAATTGGAATTTGGAACTGGAATTTGGAAGCGGAATTTAGAACTGCAATTTGGAAGTGGAATTTGGAAATTTAGTTTGGAATTGGAATTTGAAACACCAATTTTAAAGGGTACTTAGAAAGCAGACTTTATTAATAAGTTGTAATTTGAATGTGGAATCATCTTTTCAGTATGCAATTGAAATGCGACATGTGGAAGAGAATTCTAGTATTAGAAACTGGAATAGGAAAGCAGATGGGGAATTGGGAACGGGAGTGTAAGTGAATTTGAGAATTGCATTTGGTCATTGGAGGTTGGAACTCGAATTTGGAATGGGAATTTGGAAGTGGATGTTTGAAGCAGAATTGGGAATTTGACTTTAGAAGTCGAATTTGGAAGTGGAGTTTGGAATTGGAATTTACCATTGGAATTTGGAACTGGAATTTGGAAGTGAAATTTGGAATTGGAATTTGAAACATAAATTTACAAGGGTACTTAGAAAGAAGAATTTTATTCAAAATGAGAAAATTAACTCTGGAATCATAATTTCAGGATACAACTGAAGTGCGACATGTGGAAGAGAATTAGAGTATCAGAATTTGGAAAAGGGAATCAGACGGGGAATTAGGATGGGCACGGTGGAAGTGGATTTTCGAATTTCATTTGCTAATTGGCGGTTGGAACTGGAATTTGGAAGTAAAATTTAGAATTGGAATTTAGAACTGGAATATGGAAGTGGGATTTGGAAGTGGAATTTAAAATTGTAATTTGTTACCTGAATTTGAAAGTGGAATTAAGAATGGGAATTTAAAGTGGAATTTTCAGGTGGAATTTGGAATTAGAATTTGAAACACAAATTTACAAGGGTACTTAGAAAGCAGAATTTGATTAAAAAGAGGCAATGTGAATCTGGAATCAAAATTTCAGGATGCACTTGAAGTGCTACATGTGGATGGGAATTATATTACCAGAAATTTGAAAAGGAAATGAGAAGGGTAATTGGGAATGGAATTGTGGAAGTGTATTTCAGAAAAGCATTTGGTAATTAGAGCTTGGTACTGTAATTTCGAATTAGAATTGAGAACTGGAATTTGATACTGAAATTTGGAAGTGAAATTTAAAATTGGAATTTAGAACTGGAATTTGAAAGCCGAATTTGGAACTGGAGTTTGGAAGCAGAATTTGGAATTGGAATGTGGAAGTGGATTTTGGAATCAGAATTTGGAATTGGAATTTAGAACTGGAATATGGAAGTGGAATTTGGAAGTGGAATTTAACATTGGAATTTCGAACCTGGAATTTGGAAGTGAAATTTAGAATTAGAATTCAGAACTGGAATTTGGTAGTGGAATTTGGAACTTCAATTAGGAATTGAAATTTCGAAGTGGAATTTGAAATTCTAATTTAGAAGTGGAATTTGGAATTGGAATTTGGAAGTGGAATTTGGAAGCGGAATTTGGAATTGGAATTTGGACTTGGAATTTAGAATTGGAATTTGGAATTGGAATTTAGAACTGGAATTTGGAAGTTGAATGTAGAATTGGAATTTGGAAATTGAATTTTTAAGTGTTATTTGAAACACAACTTTAAAAGGGTACTTAGAAAGCAGACTTTTATCGATAAGTTGTAATTTGAATCTGGAATCATAATTTCCGGATGCAATTGAAGTGCCACATGTGGAAGAGAATTCTAGTATTAGAAACTGGAAAAGGAAATCAGAAGGGGAATTAGGATCGGGACTGTGGAAGTGGATTTTAGAATTGCATTTGGTAATTGCCGGTTGGAACTGGAATTTGGAAGTGACATTTAGAATTGGAATTTAGAACTGGAATTTGCAAGTGGAATTTGGAACTGGCATTTGGAAGTGGAATTTGGAATTGGAATTTGGATGTGAAATTTAGAATTGGAATGCAGAACTGGAATTTGTAAGTGGAATTTGGAACTGGAATTTGGAAGTGGAATTTGGAATTGGAATTTATAATTGGAATGCAGAACTGGAATTTGTAAGTGGAATTTGGAACTTTAATCTGGAACTGGATTTTGGAAGTGAAATTTGAAAGTCGAATGTAGAAGTGTAATTTGGAATTGGAATTTGGAACTGGAAGTTGGAAGTGAAATTTCAAATTGGAATTTAGAACTGGAATTTGGAAGTGGAGTTTGGAAGTGGAATTTCAAACTCGAATTCAGAAGTGTAATTTGGAATTGGAATTTAGTACTTGAATTTGGAAGTCGAATGTAGAATTGGAATTTGGAACTGGAATTTGGAAGCGGAATTTAGAACTGCAATTTGGAAGTGGAATTTGGAAATTTAGTTTGGAATTGGAATTTGAAACACCAATTTTAAAGGGTACTTAGAAAGCAGACTTTATTAATAAGTTGTAATTTGAATGTGGAATTATCTTTTCAGTATGCAATTGAAATGCGACATGTGGAAGAGAATTCTAGTATTAGAAACTGGAATAGGAAAGCAGATGGGGAATTGGGAACGGGAGTGTAAGTGAATTTGAGAATTGCATTTGGTCATTGGAGGTTGGAACTCGAATTTGGAATGGGAATTTGGAAGTGGATGTTTGAAGCAGAATTGGGAATTTGACTTTAGAAGTCGAATTTGGAAGTGGAGTTTGGAATTGGAATTTACCATTGGAATTTGGAACTGGAATTTGGAAGTGAAATTTGGAATTGGAATTTGAAACATAAATTTACAAGGGTACTTAGAAAGAAGAATTTTATTCAAAATGAGAAAATTAAATCTGGAATCATAATTTCAGGATACAAGTGAAGTGCGACATGTGGAAGAGAATTAGAGTATCAGAATTTGGAAAAGGGAATCAGACGGGGAATTAGGATGGGCACGGTGGAAGTGGATGTTCGAATTTCATTTGCAAATTGGCGGTTGGAACTGGAATTTGGAAGTAAAATTTAGAATTGGAATTTAGAACTGGAATATGGAAGTGGGATTTGGAAGTGGAATTTAAATTGTAATTTGTTACCTGAATTTGGAAGTGGAATTAAGAATGGGAATTTAAAGTGGAATTTTCAGGTGGAATTTGGAATTAGAATTTGAAACACAAATTTACAAGGGTACTTAGAAAGCAGAATTTGATTAAAAAGAGGCAATGTGAATCTGGAATCAAAATTTCAGGATGCACTTGAAGTGCGACATGTGGATGGGAATTATATTACCAGAAATTTGAAAAGGAAATGAGAAGGGTAATTGGGAATGGAATTGTGGAAGTGTATTTCAGAAAAGCATTTGGTAATTGGAGCTTGGAACTGTAATTTCGAATTAGAATTGAGAACTGGAATTTGATACTGAAATTTGGAAGTGAAATTTAAAATTGGAATTTAGAACTGGAATTTGAAAGCCGAATTTGGAACTGGAGTTTGGAAGCAGAATTTGGAATTGGAATGTGGAAGTGGATTTTGGAATCAGAATTTGGAATTGGAATTTAGAACTGGAATATGGAAGTGGAATTTGGAAGTGGAATTTAACATTGGAATTTCGAACCTGGAATTTGGAAGTGAAATTTAGAATTAGAATTCAGAACTGGAATTTGGGAGTGGAATTTGGAACTTCAATTAGGAATTGGAATTTCGAAGTGGAATTTGAAATTCTAATTTAGAAGTGGAATTTGGAATTGGAATTTGGAAGTGGAATTTGGAAGCGGAATTTGGAATTGGAATTTGGACTTGGAATTTAGAATTGGAATTTGGAATTGGAATTTAGAACTGGAATTTGGAAGTTGAATGTAGAAATGGAATTTGGAAATTGAATTTTTAAGTGTTATTTGAAACACAACTTTAAAAGGGTACTTAGAAAGCAGACTTTTATCGATAAGTTGTAATTTGAATCTGGAATCATAATTTCCGGATGCAATTGAAGTGCCACATGTGGAAGAGAATTCTAGTATTAGAAACTGGAAAAGGAAATCAGAAGGGGAATTAGGATCGGGACTGTGGAAGTGGATTTTAGAATTGCATTTGGTAATTGCCGGTTGGAACTGGAATTTGGAAGTGACATTTAGAATTGGAATTTAGAACTGGAATTTGCAAGTGGAATTTGGAACTGGCATTTGGAAGTGGAATTTGGAATTGGAATTTGGATGTGAAATTTAGAATTGGAATGCAGAACTGGGATTTGTAAGTGTAATTTGGAACTGGAATTTGGAAGTGGAATTTGGAATTGGAATTTATAATTGGAATGCAGAACTGGAATTTGTAAGTGGAATTTGGAACTGGAATTTGGAAGTGGAATTTGGAATTGGAATTTAGAATTGGAATGCAGAACTGGAATTTGTAAGTGGAATTTGGAACTTTAATCTGGAACTGGATTTTGGAAGTGAAATTTGAAACTCGAATGTCGAAGTGTAATTTGGAATTGGAATTTGGAACTGGAAGTTGGAAGTGAAATTTCAAATTGAAATTTAGAACTGGAATTTGGAAGTGGAGTTTGGAAGTGGAATTTCAAACTCGAATTCAGAAGTGGAATTTGGAATTGGAATTTAGTACTTGAATTTGGAAGTCGAATGTAGAATTGGAATTTGGAACTGGAATTTGGAAGCGGAATTTAGAACTGCAATTTGGAAGTGGAATTTGGAAATTTAGTTTGGAATTGGAATTTGAAACACCAATTTTAAAGGGTAATTTGAATGTGGAATCATCTTTTCAGTATGCAATTGAAATGCGACATGTGGAAGAGAATTCTAGTATTAGAAACTGGAATAGGAAAGCAGATGGGGAATTGGGAACGGGAGTGTAAGTGAATTTGAGAATTGCATTTGGTCATTGGAGGTTGGAACTCGAATTTGGAATGGGAATTTGGAAGTGGATGTTTGAAGCAGAATTGGGAATTTGACTTTAGATGTCGAATTTGGAAGTGGAGTTTGGAATTGGAATTTACCATTGGAATTTGGAACTGGAATTTGGAAGTGAAATTTGGAATTGGAATTTGAAACATAAATTTACAAGGGTACTTAGAAAGAAGAATTTTATTCAAAATGAGAAAATTAAACCTGGAATCATAATTTCAGGATACAAGTGAAGTGCGACATGTGGAAGAGAATTAGAGTATCAGAATTTGGAAAAGGGAATCAGACGGGGAATTAGGATGGGCATGGTGGAAGTGGATTTTCGAATTTCATTTGGTAATTGGCGGTTGGAACTGGAATTTGAAAGTAATATTTAGAATTGGAATTTAGAACTGGAATATGGAACTGGGATTTGGAAGTGGAATTTAAAATTGTAATTTGTTACCTGAATTTGGAAGTGGAATTAAGAATGGGAATTTAAAGTGGAATTTTCAGGTGGAATTTAGAATTAGAATTGGAAACACAAATTTACAAGGGTACTTAGAAAGCAGAATTTGATTAAAAAAAGGCAATGTGAATCTGGAATCAAAATTTCAGGATGCACTTGAAGTGCGACATGTGGAAGGGAATGATATTATCAGAAATTGGAAAAGGAAATGAGAAGGGGATTTGGGAATGGAATTGTGGAAGTGTATTTCAGAAAGGCATTTGGTAATTGGAGCTTGGAACTGTAATTTAGAATTAGAATTTAGAATTGCAAATTGATACTGAAATTTGGAAGTGAAATTTAGAATTGGAATTTAGAACTGGAATTTCAAAACGGAATTTGGAACTGGGGTTTGGAAGCAGAATTTGGAATTGGAATGTGGAAGTGGATTTTGCAGAATTTGGAATTGGAATTTAGAACTGGAATATGGAAGTGGAATTTGGAAGTGGAATTTCGAATTGGAATTTAGAACTGGAATATGGAAGTGGAATTTGGAAGTGGAATTTAAAATTGGAATTTCGAACCTGAAATTTGGAAGTGAAATTCAGAATTACAATTGAGAAGTGGAATTTGGGAGCAGAATTTGGAACTTCAATTAGGAACTGGAATTTACAAGTGTAATTTGAAATTCAAATTTAGAAGTGGAATTTGGAATTGGAATTTGTAAGTGAAATTTGGAAGCGGAATTTGGAATTTTAATTTGGAATTGGAATTTAGAACTGGAATTTGGAAGTTGAATGTAGAATTGGAATTTGGAAATTGAATTTTTAAGTGTTATTTGAAACACAACTTTAAAAGGGTACTTAGAAAGCAGACTTTCATCGATAAGTTGTAATTTGAATTTGGAATCATAATTTCCGGATGCAATTGAAGTGCCACATGCGGAAGAGAATTCTAGTATCAGAAACTGGAAAAGGAAATCAGAAGGGGAATTAGGATCGTGACTGTGGAAGTGGATTTTAGAATTGCATTTGGTAATTGCCAGTCGGAACTGGAATTTGGAAGTGACATTTAGAATTGGAATTTAGAACTGGAATTTGCAAGTGGAATTTGGAACTGGCATTTGGAAGTGGAATTTGGAATTGGAATTTGGATGTGAAATTTAGAATTAGAATGCAGAACTGGAATTTGTAAGTGGAATTTGGAACTTTAATCTGGAACTGGATTTTGGAAGTGAAATTTGAAACTCGAATGTAGAAGTGGAATTTGTAATTGGAATTTGGAACTGGAAATTGGAAGTGAAATTTAAAATTTGAATTTAGAACTGGAATTTGGAAGTGGAGTTTGGAAGTGGAATTTCAAACTCGAATTAAGAAGTGGAATTTGGAATTGGAATTTAGTACTTGAATTTGGAAGTCGAATGTAGAATAGGAATTTGGAACTGGAATTTGGAAGTGGATTTTAGAACTGCAATTTGGAAGTGAAATTTGGAAATTGAATTTGGAATTGGAATTTGAACCACAAATTTTCAAGGGTACTTAGAAAGCAGACTTTATTAATAAGTTGTAATTTGAATGTGGAATCATCATTTCAGTGTGCAATTGAAATGCGACATGTGGAAGAGAATTCTAGTATCAGAAACTGGAATAGGAAAGCAGATGGGGAATTGGTAACGGAAGTGTAAGTGAATTTTGGAATTGCATTTGGTCATTGGAGGTTGGAACTCGAATTTGGAATGGGAATTTGGAAGTGGGTGTTTGAAGCAGAATTGGGAATTTGACTTTAGAAGTGGAATTTGGAAGTGGAGTTTGGAATTGGAATTTATCATTGGAATTTGGAACTGGAATTTGGAAGTGAAATTTGGAATTGGAATTTGAAACATAAATTTACAAGGGTTCTTAGAAAGAAGAATTTTATCCAAAATGAGAAAATTAAATCTGGAATCATAATTTCAGGATACAACTGAAGTGCGACATGTGGAAGAGAATTAGAGTATCAGAATTTGTAAAAGGGAATCAGACGGGGAATTAGGATGGGCACGGTGGAAGTGGATTTTCGAATTTCATTTCCTAATTGGCGGTTGGAACTGGAATTTGGAAGTGAAATTTAGAATTGGAATTTCGAACTTGAATTTGGAAGTTGAATTTGGAAGTGGAATTTAGAATTGTAATTTGTTACCTGAATTTGGAAGTGGAATTAAGAATGGGAATTTAAAGTGGAATTTTCAGGTGAAATTTGGAATTAGAATTGGAAACACAAATTTACAAGGGTACGTAGAAAGCAGAATTTGATTAAAAAGAGGCAATGTGAATCTGGAATCAAAATTTCAGGATGCACTTGAAGTGCGACATGTGGAAGGGAATTATATTATCAGAAATTGGAAAAGGAAATGAGAAGGGGAATTGGGAATGGAATTGTGGAAGTATATTTCAGAAAAGCATTTGGTAATTGGAGCTTGGAACTGTAATTTCGAATTAGAATTGACAACTGGAATTTGATACTGAAATTTGGAAGTGAAATTTAAAATTGGAATTTAGAACTGGAATTTGAAAGCCGAATTTGGAACTGGAGTTTGGAAGCAGAATTTGGAATTGGAATGTGGAAGTGGATTTTGGAATCAGAATTTGGAATTGGAATTTAGAACTGGAATATGGAAGTGGAATTTGGAAGTGGAATTTAACATTGGAATTTCGAACCTGGAATTTGGAAGTGAAATTTAGAATTAGAATTCAGAACTGGAATTTGGGAGTAGAATTTGGAACTTCAATTAGGAATTGGAATTTCGAAGTGGAATTTGAAATTCGAATTTAGAAGTGGAATTTGGAATTGGAATTTGGAAGTGGAATTTAGAACTGGAATTTGGAAGTTGAATGTAGAATTGGAATTTGGAAATTGAATTTTTAAGTGTTATTTGAAACACAACTTTAAAAGGGTACTTAGAAAGCAGACTTTTATCGATAAGTTGTAATTTGAATCTGGAATCATAATTTCCGGATGCAATTGAAGTGCCACATGCGGAAGAGAATTCTAGTATTAGAAACTGGAAAAGGAAATCAGAAGGGGAATTAGGATCGGGACTGTGGAAGTGGATTTTAGAATTGCATTTGGTAATTGCCGGTTGGAACTGGAATTTGGAAGTGACATTTAGAAATGGAATTTAGAACTGGAATTTGCAAGTGGAATTTGGAACTGGAATTTGGAAGTGGAATTTGGAATTGGAATTTAGAATTGGAATGCAGAACTGGAATTTTTAAGTGGAATTTGGAACTTTAATCTGGAACTGGATTTTGGAAGTGAAATTTGAAACTCGAATGTAGAAGTGTAATTTGGAATTGGAATTTGGAACTGGAAGTTGGAAGTGAAATTTCAAATTGGAATTTAGAACTGGAATTTGGAAGTGGAGTTTGGAAGTGGAATTTCAAACTCGAATTCAGAAGTGGAATTTGAAATTGGAATTTAGTACTTGAATTTGGAAGTCAAATGTAGAATTGGAATTTGGAACTGGAATTTGGAAGCGGAATTTAGAACTGCAATTTGGGAGTGGAATTTGGAAATTTAGTTTGGAATTGGAATTTGAAACACCAATTTTAAAGGGTACTTAGAAAGCAGACTTTATTAATAAGTTGTAATTTGAATGTGGAATCATCTTTTCAGTATGCAATTGAAATGCGACATGTGGAAGAGAATTCTAGTATCAGAAACTGGAATAGGAAAGCAGATGGGGAATTGGGAACGGGAGTGTAAGTGAATTTGAGAATTGCATTTGGTCATTGGAGGTTGGAACTCGAATTTGGAATGGGAATTTGGAAGTGGATTTTTGAAGCAGAATTGGGAATTTGACTTTAGAAGTGGAATTTGGAAGTGAAATTTGGAATTGGAATTTGAAAAATAAATTTACAAGGGTACTTAGAAAGAAGAATTTTATTCAAAATGAGAAAATTAAATCTGGAATCATAATTTCAGGATACAAGTGAAGTGCGACATGTGGAAGAGAATTAGAGTATCAGAATTTGGAAAAGGGAATCAGACGGGGAATTAGGATGGGCACGGTGGAAGTGGATTTTCGAATTTCATTTGCTAATTGGCGGTTGGAACTGGAATTTGGAAGTGAAATTTAGAATTGGAATTTAGAACTTGAATTTGAAAGTTTAATTTGGAAGTGGAATTTAGAATTGTAATTTGTTACCTGAATTTGGAAGTGGAATTAAGAATGGGAATTTAAACTGGAATTTTCAGGTGGAATTTGGAATTAGAATTTGAAACACAAATTTACAAGGGTACTTAGAAAGCAGAATTTGATTAAAAAGGGGCAATGTGAATCTTGAATCAAAATTTCAGGATGCACTTCAAGTGCGACATGTGGAAGGGAATGATATTATCAGAAATTGGAAAAGGAAATCAGAAGGGGATTTGGGAATGGAATTGTGGAAGTGTATTTCAGAAAGGCATTTGGTAATTGGAGCTTGGAACTGTAATTTGGAATTAGAATTTAGAATTGCAAATTGATGCTGAAATTTGGAAGTGAAATTTAGAATTGGAATTTAGAAGTGGAATTTGAAAGCGGAATTTGGAACTGGGGTTTGGACGCAGAATTTGGAATTGGAATGTGGAAGTGGATTTTGCATAATTTGGAGTTGGAATTTAGAACTGGAATATGGAAGTGGAATTTGGAAGTGGAATTTAAAATTGGAATTTCGAACCTGAAATTTGGAAGTGATATTCAGAATTACAATTGAGAACTGGAATTTGGGAGCAGAATTTGGAACTTCAATTAGGAACTGGAATTTACAAGTGGAATTTGAAATTCAAATTTAGAAGTGGAATTTGGAATTGGAATTTGAAAGTGAAATTTGGAAGCGGAATTTGGAATTGGAATTTGGAATTGGAATTTAGAATTGGAATTTGGAAATGGAATTTAGAACTGGAATTTGGAAGTTGAATGTAGAATTGGAATTTGGAAATTGAATTTTTAAGTGTCATTTGAAACACAACTTTAAAAGGGTACTTAGAAAGCAGACTTTTATCGATAAGTTGTAATTTTAATCTGGAATCATAATTTCCGGATGCAATTGAAGTGCCACATGCGGAACAGAATTTTAGTATCAGAAACTGGAAAAGGAAATCAGAAGGGGAATTAGGATCGGGACTGTGGAAGTGAATTTTAGAATTTCCTTTGGTAATTGCCGGTTGGAACTGGAATTTGGAAGTGACATTTAGAATTGGAATTTAGAACTGGAATTTGCAAGTGGAATTTGGAAGTGGAATTTGCAAGTGGAATTTGGATGTGAAATTTAGAATTGGAATGCAGAACTTGAATTTGTAAGTGGAATTTAGAACTTTAATCTGGAACTGGATTTTGGAAGTGAAATTTGAAACTTGAATGTAGAAGTGGAATTTGGAATTGGAATTTGGAACTGGAAGTTGGAAGTGAAATTTAAAATTGGAATTTAGAACTGGAATTTGGAACTGGAATTTGGAAGAGGAGTTTGGAAGTGGAATTTCAAACTCGAATTCAGAAGTGGAATTTGGGATTGGAGTTTAGTACTTGAATTTGGAAGTCGAATGTACAATTGGAATTTGGAACTGGAATTTGGAAGTGGAATTTGGAAATTGAATTTGGAATTGGAATTTGAAACGCAAATTTTAAAGGTTACTTAGTAAGCAGACTTTACTAATAAGTTGTACTTTGAATGTGGAATCATCAATTCAGTATGCAATTGAAATGTGACATGTGGAAGAGAATTCTAGTATCAGAAACTGGAATAGGAAAGCAGATGGGGACTTGGGAACCGGAGTGTAAGTGAATTTAAAATTGCATTTGGCCATTGGAGGTTGGAACTTGAATTTGGAATGGGAATTTGGAAGTGGATTTTTGAAGCAGAATTGGGAATTTAACTTTAGAAGTGGAATTTGGAAGTGGAGTTTGGAATTGGAATTTACCATTGGAATTTGGAACTGGAATTTGGAAGTGAAATTTGAAATTGAAATTTGAAACATAAATTTACAAGGGTACGTAGAAAGAAGAATTTTATTCAAAATGAGAAAATCAAATCTGGAATCATAATTTCAGGATACAATTGAAGTGCGACATGTAGAAGAGAATTAGAGTATCAGAATTTGGAAAAGGGAATCAGACGGGGAATTAGGATGGGCACGGTGGAAGTGAATTTTCGAATTTCCTTTGGAAGTGGAATTTTGAATTTGAATTTGGAATTGGAATTTAGAACTGGAATTTGGAAGTGGAGTTTGAAAGTGGAATTTGGAAATGGAATTTAAAATTGGAATTTCGAACCTGGAATTTGGAAGTGAAATTCAGAATTGGAATGCAGAACTGAAATTTGGAAGCAGAATTTGGAACTTCAATTACGAACTGAAATTTAGAAGTGGAATTTGAAAGTGGAATTTAGACTTGCAATTTGTTACCTGAATTTGTAGTGGAATTAAGAATGGGAATTTAAACTGGAATTTTCAGTTGGAATTAGGAATTAGAATTTGAAACACAAAATTTCAATGGTACTTAGAAAGCAGAATTTTATTAATAAGGGGCAATGTGAATCTGGAATCAAAATTTCAGGATGCACTTGAAGTGCGACATGTGGAAGAGAATTATAGTAATAGAAATTGGAAAAGGAAATGAGAAGGGGAATTGGGAATGGAATTGTGGAAGTGTATTTAAGAAAAGCATTTGGTATTTGGAGCTTGGAACTGTAATTTGGAATTGCAATTTAGAATTGGAACTTGATACTGAAATTTGGAAGTGAAATTTAGAATTGGAAATTAGAACTGGAATTTGAAAGTGTAATTTGGAACTGGAGTTTGGAAGCAGAAATTGGAATTGGAATTTGGAAGTGGATTTTGGAATCAGAATTTGGAATCGGAATTTAGAACTAGAATATGGAAGTGGAATTTGGAAGTGGAATTTCGATTTGGAATTTTGAATTGGAATTTGGAATTGGAATTTAGAACTGGAATATGGAAGTGGAATTTAGAATTAGAATTCAAAACTGGAATTTGGGGGTGTAATTTGGAACTTCAATTAGTAACTGGAATTTAGGAGTGGAAATTGAAATTCAAATTTAGAAGTGGAATTTGGAATTGGAATTTGGAAGTGGATGGTGGACGCAGAATTTGGAATTGGAATTTGAAATTGGAATTTAGAACTGGAATTTGAAAGCGGAATTAGAAACTGGAGTTTGGAAGCAGAATTTGGAATTGGAATGTGGAAGTGGATTTTGGAATCAGAATTTGGAATTGGAATTTAGAACTGGAATATGGAAGTGGAATTTGGAAGAAGAATTTCGAATTGGAATTTCGAATTGGAATTTGAAATTGGAATTTAGAACTGGAATTTGGAAGTGGAATGTAGAATTGGAATTTGGAAATTGAATTTGGAAGTGTTATTTGAAACACAACTTTAAAAGGGTACTTAGAAAGCAGACTCTTATCGATAAGTTGTAATTTGAATCTGGAATCATAATTTCCGGATGCAATTGAAGTGCCACATGCGGAAGAGAATTCTAGTATCAGAAACTGGAAAATGAAATCAGAAGGGGAATTAGGATCAGGAATGTGGAAGTGGATTTTGGAAGTGCATTTGGTAATTGGCGGTTGGAACTGGAATTTGGAAGTGAAATTTAGAATTGGAATTTGGAACTGGAATATGGAAGTGGAATTTGGAAGTGGAATTTGGAAGTGGAATTTTTAATTGGAATTTAGAATTGGAATGCAGAACTGGAATTTGTAAGTGGAATTTGGAACTTTAATCTGGAACTGGATTTTTAAAGTGAAATTTGAGACTTGAATGTAGAAGTGGAATTTGGAATTGGAATTTGGAACTGGAAATTGGAAGTGAAATTTCAAATTGGAATTTAGAACTGGAATTTGGAAGTGGAGTTTGGAAGTGGAATTTCAAACTCGAATTCAGAAGTGGAATTTGGAATTGGAATTAAGTACTTGAACTTGGAAGTCGAATGTAGAATTGGAATTTGGAACTGGAATTTGGAAGCGGAATTTAGAACTGCAATTTGGAAGTGGAATTTGGAAATTTAGTTTGGAATTGGAATTTGAAACACCAATTTTAAAGTGTACTTAGAAAGCAGACTTTATTAATAAGTTGTAATTTGAATGTGGAATCATCTTTTCAGTATGCAATTGAAATGCGACATGTGGAAGAGAATTCTAGTATCAGAAACTGGAATAGAAAAGCAGATGGGGAATTGGGAACGGGAGTGTAAGTGAATTTGAGAATTGCATTTGGTCATTGGAGGTTGGAACTCGAATTTGGAATGGGAATTTGGAAGTGGATGTTGGAAGGAGAATTGGGAATTTGACTTTAGAAGTCGAATTTGGAAGTGGAGTTTGGAATTGGAATTTACCATTGAAATTTGGAACTGGAATTTGGAAGTGAAATTTGGAATTGGAATTTGAAACATAAATTTACAAGGGTACTTAGAAAGAAGAATTTTATTTAAAATGAGAAAATTAAATCTGGAATCATAATTTCAGGATACAAGTGAAGTGCGACATGTTGAAAAGATTTAGAGTATCAGAATTTGGAAAAGGGAATCAGACGGGGAATTAGGATGGGCACGGTGGAAGTGGATTTTCGAATTTCATTTGCTAATTGGCGGTTGGAACTGGAATTTGGAAGTAAAATTTAGAATTGGAATTTAGAACTGGAATATGGAAGTTGGATTTGGAAGTGGAATTTAAAATTGTAATTTGTTACCTGAATTTGGAAGTGGAATTAAGAATGGGAATTTAAAGTGGAATTTTCAGGTGGAATTTGGAATTAGAATTTGAAACACAAATTTACAAGGGTACTTAGAAAGCAGAATTTGTTTAAAAAGAGGCAATGTGAATCTGGATTCAAAATTTCAGGATGCACTTCAAGTGCGACATGTGGAAGGGAATGATATTATCAGAAATTGGAAAAGGAAATCAGAAGGGGATTTGTGAATGGAATTGTGGAAGTGTACTTCAGAAAGGCATTTGGTAATTGGAGCTTGGAACTGTAATTTGGAATTAGAATTTAGAATTGCAAATTGATACTGAAATTTGGAAGTGAAATTTAGAATTAGAATTTAGAACTGGAATTTGAAAGCGGAATTTGGAACTGGGGTTTGGAAGCAGAATTTGGAATTGGAATGTGGAAGTGGATTTTGGAATCAGAATTTGGAATTGGAATTTAGAACTGGAATATGGAAGTGGAATTTGGAAGAAGAATTTCGAATTGGAATTTCGAATTGGAATTTGAAATTGGAAATTAGAACTGGAATTTGGAAGTGGAATGTAGAATTGGAATTTGGAAATTGAATTTGGAAGTGTTATTTGAAACACAACTTTAAAAGGGTACTTAGAAAGCAGACTCTTATCGATAAGTTGTAATTTGAATCTGGAATCATAATTTCCGGATGCAATTGAAGTGCCACATGCGGAAGAGAATTCTAGTATCAGAAACTGGAAAAGGAAATCAGAAGGGGAATTAGGATCGGGACTGTGGAAGTGGATTTTAGAATTGCATTTGGTAATTGCTGGTTGGAACTGGAATTTGGAAGTGACATTTAGAATTGGAATTTAGAACTGGAATTTGCAAGTGGAATTTGTAACTGGAATTTGGAAATGGAATTTGGAATTGGAATTTGGATGTGAAATTTAGAATTGGAAAGCAGAACTGGAATTTGTAAGTGGAATTTGGAACTTTAATCTGGAACTGGATTTTGGAAGTGAAATTTGAAACTCGAATGTAGAAGTGGAATTTGGAATTGGAATTTGGAACTGGAAGTTGGAAGTGAAATTTCAAATTGGAATTTAGAACTGGAATTTGGAACTGGAATTTGGCAGTGGAGTTTGGAAGTGGAATTTCAAACTTGAATTCAGAAGTTGAATTTGGAATTGGAATTTAGTACTTGAATTTGGAAGTCGAATGTAGAATTGGAATTTGGAACTGGAATTTGGAAGTGGAATTTAGAACTGGAATTTGGAAGTGGAATTTGGAAATTGAATTTGGAATTGGAATTTGAAACACAAATTTTAAAAGGTACTTAGAAAGCAAACTTTATTAATAAGTTGTAATTTGAATGTGGAATCATCATTTCAGTGTGCAATTGAAATGCGACATGTGGAAGAGAATTCTAGTATCAGAAACTGGAATAGGAAAGCAGATGGGGAATTGGGAACGGGAGTGTAAGTGAATTTGAGAATTGCATTTGGTCATTGGAGGTTGGAACTCGAATTTGGAATGGGAATTTGGAAGTGGATGTTTGAAGCAGAATTGGGAATTTGACTTTAGAAGTGGCATTTGGAAGTAGAGTTTGGAATTGGAATTTACCATTGGAATTTGGAAGTGAAATTTGGAATTGGAATTTGAAACATAAATTTACAAGGGTACTTAGAAAAAAGAATTTAATTCAAAATGAGAAAATTAAATCCGGAATCATAATTTCAGGATACAATTGAAGTGCGACATGTGGAAGAGAATTAGAGTATCAGAATTTGGAAAAGGGAATCAGACGGGGAATTAGGATGGGCACGGTGGAAGTGGATTTTCGAATTTCATTTCCTAATTGGCGGTTGGAACTGGAATTTGGAAGTGAAATTTAGAATTGGAATTTGGAACTGGAATATGGAAGTGGGATTTGGAAGTGGAATTTAGAATTGTAATTTGTTACCTGAATTTGGAAGTGGAATTAAGAATGGGAATTTAAAGTGGAATTTTCAGGTGGAATTTGGAATTAGCATTTGAAACACAAATTTACAAGGGTTCTTACAAAGCAGAATTTGATTAAAAAGAGGCAATGTGAATCTGGAATCAAAATTTCAGGATGCACTTGAAGTGCGACATGTGGAAGGGAATTATATTATCAGAAATTGGAAAAGGAAATGAGAAGGGGAATTGGGAATGGAATTGTGGAAGTGTATTTCAGAAAAGCATTTGGTAATTGGAGCTTGGAACTGTAATTTCGAAAGAGAATTGAGAACTGGGATTTGATACTGAAATTTGGAAGTGAAATTTAAAATTGGAATTTAGAACTGGAATTTGAAAGCCGAATTTGGAACTGGAGTTTGGAAGCAGAATTTGGAATTGGAATGTGGAAGTGGATTTTGGAATCAGAATTTGGAATTGGAATTTAGAACTGGAATATGGAAGTGGAATTTGGAAGTGCAATTTAACATTGGAACTTCGAACCTGGAATTTGGAAGTGAAATTTAGAATTAGAATTCAGAACTGGAATTTGGGAGTGGAATTTGGAACTTCAATTAGGAATTGGAATTTCGAAGTGGAATTTGAAATTCGAATTCAGAAGTGGTATTTGGAATTGGAATTTGGAAGTGGAATTTGGAAGCGGAATTTGGAATTGGAATTTGTACTTGGAATTTAGAATTGGAATTTGGAATTGGAATTTAGAACTGGAATTTGGAAGTTGAATGTAGAATTGGAATTTGGAAATTGAATTTTTAAGTGTTATTTGAAACACAACTTTAAAAGGGTTCTTAGAAAGCAGACTTTTATCGATAAGTTGTAATTTGAATCTGGAATCATAATTTCCGGATGCAATTGAAGTGCCACATGCGGAAGAGAATTCTAGTATTAGAAACTGGAAAAGGAAATCAGAAGGGGAATTAGGATCGGGACTGTGGAAGTGGATTTTAGAATTGCATTTGGTAATTGCCGGTTGGAACTGGAATTTGGAAGTGACATTTAGAATTGGAATTTAGAACTGGAATTTGCAAGTGGAATTTGGAACTGGCATTTGGAAGTGGAATTTGGAATTGGAATTTGGATGTGAAATTTAGAATTGGAATGCAGAACTGGAATTTGTAAGTGGAATTTGGAACTGGAATTTGGAAGTGGAATTTGGAATTGGAATTTAGAATTGGAATGCAGAACTGGAATTTGTAAGTGGAATTTGGAACTTTAATCTGGAACTGGATTTTGGAATTGAAATTTGAAACGCGAATGTAGAAGTGTAATTTGGAATTGGAATTTGGAACTGGAAGTTGGAAGTGAAATTTCAAATTGGAATTTAGAACTGGAATTTGGAAGTGGAGTTTGGAAGTGGAATTTCAAACTCGAATTCAGAAGTGGAATTTGGAATTCGAATTTAGTACTTGAATTTGGAAGTCGAATGTAGAATTGGAATTTGGAACTGGAATTTGGAAGCGGAATTTAGAACTGCAATTTGGAAGTGGAATTTGGAAATTTAGTTTGGAATTGGAATTTGAAACACCAATTTTAAAGTGTACTTAGAAAGCAGACTTTATTAATAAGTTGTAATTTGAATGTGGAATCATCTTTTCAGTATGCAATTGAAATGCGACATGTGGAAGAGAATTCTAGTATCAGAAACTGGAATAGGAAAGCAGATGGGGAATTGGGAACGGAGTGTAAGTGAATTTGAGAATTGCATTTGGTCATTGGAGGTTGGAACTCGAATTTGGAATGGGAATTTGGAAGTGGATGTTTGAAGCAGAATTGGGAATTTGACTTTAGAAGTGGAATTTGGAAGTAGAGTTTGGAATTGGAATTTGAAAAATAAATTTACAAGGGTACTTAGAAAGAAGAATTTTATTCAAAATGAGAAAATTAAATCTGGAATCATAATTTCAGGATACAAGTGAAGTGCGACATGTGGAAGAGAATTAGAGTTTCAGAATATGGAAAAGGGAATCAGACGGGGAATTAGGATGGGCATGGTGGAAGTGGATTTTCGAATTTCATTTGCTAATTGGCGGTTGGAACTGGAATTTGAAAGTAAAATTTAGAATTGGAATTTAGAACTGGAATATGGAACTGGGATTTGGAAGTGGAATTTAAAATTGTAATTTGTTACCTGAATTTGGAAGTGGAATTAAGAATGGGAATTTAAAGTGGAATTTTCAGGTGGAATTTGGAATTAGAATTTGAAACACAAATTTACAACGCTACTTAAAATGCAGAATTTGATTAAAAAGAGGCAATGTGAATCTGGAATCAAAATATCAGGATGCACTTCAAGTGCGACATGTGGAAGGGAATGATATTATCAGAAATTGGAAAAGGAAATGAGAAGGGGATTTGGGAATGGAATTGTGGAAGTGTATTTCAGAACGGCATTTGGTAATTGGAGCTTGGAACTGTAATTTGGAATTAGAATTTAGAATTGCAAATTGATACTGAAATTTGGAAGTGAAATTTAGAATTGGAATTTAGAACTGGAATTTGAAAGCGGAATTTGGAACTGGGGTTTGGAAGCAGAATTTGGAATTGGAATGTGGAAGTGGATTTTGCAGAATTTGGAATTGGAATTTAGAACTGGAATATGGAAGTGGAATTTGGAAGTGGAATTTCGAATTGGAATTTAGAACTGGAATATGGAAGTGGAATTTGGAAGTGGAATTTAAAATTGGAATTTCGAACCTGAAATTTGGAAGTGAAATTCAGAATTACAATTGAGAACTGGAATTTGGGAGCAGAATTTGGAACTTCAATTAGGAACTGGAATTTACAAGTGGAATTTGAAATTCAAATTTAGAAGTGGAATTTGGAATTGGAATTTGTAAGTGAAATTTGGAAGCGGAATTTGGAATTGGAATTTGGAATTGGAATTTAGAACTGGAATTTGGAAGTTGAATGTAGAATTGGAATTTGGAAATTGAATTTTTAAGTGTTATTTGAAACACAACTTTAAAAGGGTACTTAGAAAGCAGACTTTCATCGATAAGTTGTAATTTGAATTTGGAATCATAATTTCCGGATGCAATTGAAGTGCCACAGGCGGAAGAGAATTCTAGTATCAGAAACTGGAAAAGGAAATCAGAAGGGGAATTAGGATCGTGACTGTGGAAGTGGATTTTAGAAATGCATTTGGTAATTGCCAGTCGGAACTGGAATTTGGAAGTGACATTTAGAATTGGAATTTAGAACTGGAATTTGCAAGTGGAATTTGGAACTGTCATTTGTAAGTGGAATTTGGAATTGGAATTTGGATGTGAAATTTAGAATTGGAATGCAGAATTGGAATTTGTAAATGGAATTTGGAACTCTAATCTGGAACTGGATTTTGGAAGTGAAATTTGAAACTCGAATGTAGAAGTGGAATTTGGAATTGGAATTTGGAACTGGAAGTTGGAAGTGAAATTTCAAATTGGAATTTAGAACTGGAATTTGGAAGTGGAGTTTGGAAGTGGAATTTCAAACTCGAATTAAGAAGTGGAATTTGGAATTGGAATTTAGTACTTGAATTTGGAAGTCGAATGTAGAATTGGAATTTGGAACTGGAATTTGGAAGTGGAATTTACAACTGCAATTTGGAAGTGGAATTTGGAAATTGAATTTGGAATTGGAATTTGAACCACAAATTTTCAAGGGTACTTAGAAAGCAGACTTTATTAATAAGTTGTAATTTGAATGTGGAATCATCATTTCAGTATGCAACTGAAAGGCGACATGTGGAAGAGAATTCTAGTATCAGAAAGTGGAATAGGAAAGCAGATGGGGAATTGGTAACGGAAGTGTAAGTGAATTTTGGAATTGCATTTGGTCATTGGAGGTTGGAACTCGAATTTGGAATGAGAATTTGGAAGTGGATGTTTGAAGCAGAATTGGGAATTTGACTTTAGAAGTGGAATTTGGAAGTGGAGTTTGGAATTGGAATTTATCATTGGAATTTGGAACTGGAATTTGGAAGTGAAATTTGGAATTGGAATTTGAAACATAAATTTACAAGGGTACTTAGAAAGAAGAATTTTATCCAAAATGAGAAAATTAAATCTGGAATCATAATTTCAGGATACAACTGAAGTGCGACATGTGGAAGAGAATTAGAGTATCAGAATTTGTAAAAGGGAATCAGACGGGGAATTAGGATGGGCACGGTGGAAGTGGATTTTCGAATTTCATTTGCTAATTGGCGGTTGGAACTGGAATTTGGAAGTGAAATTTAGAATTGGAATTTAGAACTTGAATTTGGAAGTTGAATTTGGAAGTGGAATTTAGAATTGTAATTTGTTACCTGAATTTGTAAGTGGAATTAAGAATGGTAATTTAAAGTGGAATTTTCAGGTGGAATTTGGAATTAGCATTTGAAACACAAATTTACAAGGGTTCTTACAAAGCAGAATTTGATTAAAAAGAGGCAATGTGAATCTGGAATCAAAATTTCAGGATGCACTTGAAGTGCGACATGTGGAAGGGAATTATATTATCAGAAATAGGAAAAGGAAATGAGAAGGGGAATTGGGAATGGAATTGTGGAAGTGTATTTCAGAAAAGCATTTGGTAATTGGAGCTTGGAACTGTAATTTCGAATTAGAATTGAGAACTGGAATTTGATACTGAAATTTGGAAGTGAAATTTAAAATTGGAATTTAGAACTGGAATTTGAAAGCCGAATTTGGAACTGGAGTTTGGAAGCAGAATTTGGAATTGGAATGTGGAAGTGGATTTTAGAATCAGAATTTGGAATTGGAATTTAGAACTGGAATATGGAAGTGGAATTTGGAAGTGGAATTTAACATTGGAATTTCGAACCTGGAATTTGGAAGGGAAATTTAGAATTAGAATTCAGAACTGGAATTTGGGAGTGGAATTTGGAACTTCAATTAGGAATTGGAATTTCGAAGTGGAATTTGAAATTTGAATTTAGAAGTGGAATTTGGAATTGGAATTTGGAAGTGGAATTTAGAACTGGAATTTGGAAGTTGAATGTAGAATTGGAATTTGGAAATTGAATTTTTAAGTGTTATTTGAAACACAACTTTAAAAGGGTACTTAGAAAGCAGACTTTTATCGATAAGTTGTAATTTGAATCTGGAATCATAATTTCCGGATGCAATTGAAGTGCCACATGCGGAAGAGAATTCTAGTATTAGAAACTGGAAAAGGAAATCAGAAGGGGAATTAGGATCGGGACTGTGGAAGTGGATTTTAGAATTGCATTTGGTAATTGCCGGTTGGAACTGGAATTTGGAAGTGACATTTAGAAATGGAATTTAGAACTGGAATTTCAAGTGGAATTTGGAACTGGCATTTGGAAGTGGAATTTGGAATTGGAATTTAGAATTGGAATGCAGAACTGGAATTTGTAAGTGGAATTTGGAACTTTAATCTGGAACTGGATTTTGGAAGTGAAATTTGAAACTCGAATGTAGAAGTGTAATTTGGAATTGGAATTTGGAACTGGAAGTTGGAAGTGAAATTTCAAATTGGAATTTAGAACTGGAATTTGGAAGTGGAGTTTGGAAGTGGAATTTCAAACTCGAATTCAGAAGTGGAATTTGGAATTGGAATTTAGTACTTGAATTTGGAAGTCGAATGTAGAATTGGAATTTGGAACTGGAATTTGGAAGTGGAATTTAGAACTGCAATTTGGAAGTGGAATTTGGAAATTGAATTTGGAATTGGAATTTGAACCACAAATTTTCAAGGGTACTTAGAAAGCAGACTTTATTAATAAGTTGTAATTTCAATGTGGAATCATCATTTCAGTATGCAATTGAAATGCGACATGTGGAAGAGAATTCTAGTATCAGAAACTGGAATAGGAAAGCAGATGGGGAATTGGTAACGGAAGTGTAAGTGAATTTTGGAATTGCATTTGGTCATTGGAGGTTGGAACTCGAATTTGGAATGGGAATTTGGAAGTGGATGTTTGAAGCAGAATTGGGAATTTGACTTTAGAAGTGGAATTTGGAAGTGGAGTTTGGAATTGGAATTTATCATTGGAATTTGGAACTGGAATTTGGAAGTGAAATTTGGAATTGGAATTTGAAACATAAATTTACAAGGGTACTTAGAAAGAAGAATTTTATCCAAAATGAGAAAATTAAATCTGGAATCATAATTTCAGGATACAACTGAAGTGCGACATGTGGAAGAGAATTAGAGTATCAGAATTTGTAAAAGGGAATCAGACGGGGAATTAGGATGGGCACGGTGAAAGTGGATTTTCGAATTTCATTTGCTAATTGGCGGTTGGAACTGGAATTTGGAAGTGAAATTTAGAATTGGAATTTAGAACTTGAATTTGGAAGTTGAATTTGGAAGTGGAATTTAGAATTGTAATTTGTTACCTGAATTTGTAAGTGGAATTAAGAATGGGAATTTAAAGTGGAATTTTCAGGTGGAATTTGGAATTAGCATTTGATACACAAATTTACAAGGGTTCTTACAAAGCAGAATTTGATTAAAAAGAGGCAATGTGAATCTGGAATCAAAATTTCAGGATGCACTTGAAGTGCGACATGTGGAAGGGAATTATATTATCAGAAATAGGAAAAGGAAATGAGAAGGGGAATTGGGAATGGACTTGTGGAAGTGTATTTCAGAAAAGCATTTGGTAATTGGAGCTTGGAACTGTAATTTCGAATTAGAATTGAGAACTGGAATTTGATACTGAAATTTGGAAGTGAAATTTAAAATTGGAATTTAGAACTGGAATTTGAAAGCCGAATTTGGAACTGGAGTTTGGAAGCAGAATTTGGAATTGGAATGTGGAAGTGGATTTTAGAATCAGAATTTGGAATTGGAATTTAGAACTGGAATATGGAAGTGGAATTTGGAAGTGGAATTTAACATTGGAATTTCGAACCTGGAATTTGGAAGTGAAATTTAGAATTAGAATTCAGAACTGGAATTTGGGAGTGGAATTTGGAACTTCAATTAGGAATTGGAATTTCGAAGTGGAATTTGAAATTTGAATTTAGAAGTGGAATTTGGAATTGGAATTTGGAAGTGGAATTTAGAACTGGAATTTGGAAGTTGAATGTAGAATTGGAATTTGGAAATTGAATTTTTAAGTGTTATTTGAAACACAACTTTAAAAGGGTACTTAGAAAGCAGACTTTTATCGATAAGTTGTAATTTGAATCTGGAATCATAATTTCCGGATGCAATTGAAGTGCCACATGCGGAAGAGAATTCTAGTATTAGAAACTGGAAAAGGAAATCAGAAGGGGAATTAGGATCGGGACTGTGGAAGTGGATTTTAGAATTGCATTTGGTAATTGCCGGTTGGAACTGGAATTTGGAAGTGACATTTAGAAATGGAATTTAGAACTGGAATTTGCAAGTGGAATTTGGAACTGGCATTTGGAAGTGGAATTTGGAATTGGAATTTAGAATTGGAATGCAGAACTGGAATTTGTAAGTGGAATTTGGAACTTTAATCTGGAACTGGATTTTGGAAGTGAAATTTGAAACTCGAATGTAGAAGTGTAATTTGGAATTGGAATTTGGAACTGGAATTTGGAAGTGAAATTTAAAATTGGAATTTAGAACTGGAATTTGGAAGTGGAGTTTGGAAGTGGAATTTCAAACTCGAATTCAGAAGTGGAATTTGGAATTGGAATTTAGTCCTTGAATTTGGAAGTCGAATGTAGAATTGGAATTTGGAACTGGAATTTGGAAGCGGAATTTAGAACTGCAATTTGGAAGTGGAATTTGGAAATTTAGTTTGGAATTGGAATTTGAAACACCAATTTTAAAGTGTACTTAGAAAGCAGACTTTATTAGTAAGTTGTAATTTGAATGTGGAATCATCTTTTCAATATGCAATTGAAATGCGACATGTGGAAGAGAATTCTAGTATCAGAAACTGGAATAGGAAAGCAGATGGGGAATTGGGAACGGGAGTGTAAGTGAATATGAGAATTGCATTTCGTCATTGGAGGTTGGAACTCGACTTTGGAATGGGAATTTGGAAGTGGATTTTTGAAGCAGAATTGGGAATTTGACTTTAGAAGTAGAATTTTGAAGTGGAGTTTGGAATTGGAATTTACCATTGGAATTGGGAACTGGAATTTGGAAGTGAAATTTGGAATTGGAATTTGAAAAATAAATTTACAAGGGTACTTAGAAAGAAGAATTTTATTGAAAATGAGAAAATTAAATCTGGAATCATAATTTCAGGATACAAGTGAAGTGCGACATGTGGAAGAGAATTAGAGTATCAGAATTTGGAAAAGGGAATCAGACGGGGAATTAGGATGGGCACGGTGGAAGTGGATTTTCGAATTTCATTTGCTAATTGGCGGTTGGAACTGGAATTTGGAAGTGAAATTTAGAATTGGAATTTAGAACTTGAATTTGGAAGTTTACTTTGGAAGTGGAATTTAGAATTGTAATTTGTTACCTGAATTTGGAAGTGGAATTAAGAATGGGAATTTAAACTGGAATTTTCAGGTGGAATTTGGAATTAGAATTTGAAACACAAATTTACAAGGGTACTTAGAAAGCAGAATTTGATTAAAAAGGGGCAATGTGAATCTGGAATCAAAATTTCAGGATGCACTTCAAGTGCGACATGTGGAAGGGAATGATATTATCAGAAATTGGAAAAGGAAATCAGAAGGGGATTTGGGAATGGAATTGTGGAAGTGTATTTCAGAAAGGCATTTGGTAATTGGAGCTTGGAACTGTAATTTGGAATTAGAATTTAGAATTGCAAATTGATGCTGAAATTTGGAAGTGAAATTTAGAATTGGAATTTAGAACTGGAATTTGAAAGCGGAATTTGGAACTGGGGTTTGGAAGCAGAATTTGGAATTGGAATGTGGAAGTGGATTTTGCAGAATTTGGAATTGGAATTTAGAACTGAAATATGGAAGTGGAATTTGGAAGTGGAATTTCGAATTGGAATTTAGAACTGGAATATGGAAGTGGAATTTGGAAGTGGAATTTAAAATTGGAATTTCGAACCTGAAATTTGGAAGTGATATTCAGAATTACAATTGAGAACTGGAATTTGGGAGCAGAATTTGGAACTTCAATTAGGAACTGGAATTTACAAGTGGAATTTGAAATTCAAATTTAGAAGTGGAATTTGGAATTTGAATTTGTAAGTGAAATTTGGAAGCGGAATTTGGAATTGGAATTTGGAATTGGAATTTAGAATTGGAATTTGGAATTGGAATTTAGAACTGGAATTTGGAAGTTGAATGTAGAATTGGAATTTGGAAATTGAATTTTTAAGTGTTATTTGAAACACAACTTTAAAAGGGTACTTAGAAAGCAGACTTTTATCGATAAGTTGTAATTTGAATCTGGAATCATAATTTCCGGATGCAATTGAAGTGCCACATGCGGAAGAGAATTCTAGTATCAGAAACTGGAAAAGGAAATCAGAAGGGGAATTAGGATCGGGACTGTGGAAGTGGATTTTAGAATTTCATTTGGTAATTGCCGGTTGGAACTGGAATTTGGAAGTGACATTTAGAATTGGAATTTAGAACTGGAATTTGCAAGTGGAATTTGGAAGTGGAATTTGCAAGTGGAACTTGGATGTGAAATTTAGAATTGGAATGCAGAACTTGAATTTGTAAGTGGAATTTAGAACTTTAATCTGGAACTGGATTTTGGAAGTGAAATTTGAAACTCGAATGCAGAAGTGGAATTTGGAATTGGAATTTGGAACTGGAAGTTGGAAGTGAAATTTAAAATTGGAATTTAGAACTGGAATTTGGAACTGCAATTTGGAAGAGGAGTTTGGAAGTGGAATTTCAAACTCGAATTCAGAAGTGGAATTTGGGATTGGAGTTTAGTACTTGAATTTGGAAGTCGAATGTAGAATTGGAATTTGGAACTGGAATTTGGAAGTGGAATTTGGAAATTGAATTTGGAATTGGAATTTGAAACGCAAATTTTAACGGTTACTTAGTAAGCAGACTTTACTAATAAGTTGTACTTTGAATGTGGAATCATCAATTCAGTATGCAATTGAAATGTGACATGTGGAAGAGAATTCTAGTATCAGAAACTGGAATAGGAAAGCAGATGGGGAATTGGGAACGGAAGTGTAAGTGAATTTTGGAATTGCATTTGGTCATTGGAGGTTGGAACTTGAATTTGGAATGGGAATTTGGAAGTGGATTTTTGAAGCAGAATTGGGAATTTAACTTTAGAAGTGGAATTTGGAAGTGGAGTTTGGAATTGAAATTTACCATTGGAATTTGGAACTGGAATTTGGAAGTGAAATTTGGAATTGAAATTTGAAACATAAATTTACAAGGGTACGTAGAAAGAAGAATTTTATTCAAAATGAGAAAATCAAATCTGGAATCATAATTTCAGGATACAATTGAAGTGCGACGTGTAGAAGAGAATTAGAGTATCAGAATTTGGAAAAGGGAATCAGACGGGGAATTAGGATGGGCACGGTGGAAGTGAATTTTCGAATTTCCTTTGGAAGTGGAATTTTGAATTTGAATTTGGAATTGGAATTTAGAACTGGAATTTGGAAGTGGAGTTTGGAAGTGGAAGTTGGAAATGGAATTTAAAATTGGAATTTCGAACCTGGAATTTGGAAGTGAAATTCAGAATTGGAATGCAGAACTGAAATTTGGAAGCAGAATTTGGAACTTCAATTAGGAACTGGAATTTAGAAGTGGAATTTGAAAGTGGAATTGACACTTGTAATTTGTTACCTGAATTTGTAGTGGAATTAAGAATGGGAATTTAAACTGGAATTTTCAGGTGGAATTAGGAATTAGAATTTGAAACACAAAATTTCAATGGTACTTAGAAAGCAGAATTTTATTAAAAAGGGGCAATGTGAATCTGGAATCAAAATTTCAGGATGCACTTGAAGTGCGACATGTGGAAGAGAATTATAGTAATAGAAATTGGAAAAGGAAATGAGAAGGGGAATTAGGAATGGAATTGTGGAAGTGTATTTCAGAAAAGCATTTGGTATTTGGAGCTTGGAACTGTAATTTGGAATTGGAATTTAGAATTGGAACTTGATACTGAAATTTGGAAGTGAAATTTAGAATTGGAAATTAGAACTGGAATTTGAAAGTGTAATTTGGAACTGGAGTTTGGAAGCAGAAATTGGAATTGGAATTTGGAAGTGGATTTTGGAATCAGAATTTGGAATCGGAATTTAGAACTAGAATATGGAAGTGGAATTTGGAAGTGGAATTTCGATTTGGAATTTCGAATTGGAATTTGGAATTGGAATTTAGAACTGGAATATGGAAGTGGAATTTAGAATTAGAATTCAAAACTGGAATTTGGGAGTGTAATTTGGAACTTCAATTAGGAACTGGAATTTAGAAGTGGAAATTGAAATTCGAATTTAGAAGTGGAATTTGGAATTGGAATTTGGAAGTGGATGGTGGAAGCAGAATTTGGAATTGGAATTTGGAATTGGAATTTAGAACTGGAATTTGAAAGCGGAATTTGGAACTGGAGTTTGGAAGCAGAATTTGGAATTGGAATGTGGAAGTGGATTTTGGAATCAGAATTTGGAATTGGAATTTAGAACTGGAATATGGAAGTGGAATTTGGAAGAAGAATTTCGAATTGGAATTTCGAATTGGAATTTGATATTGGAATTTAGAACTGGAATTTGGAAGTGGAAGGTAGAATTGGAATTTGGAAATTGAATTTGGAAGTGTTATTTGAAACACAACTTTAAAAGGGTACTTAGAAAGCAGACTCTTATCGATAAGTTGTAATTTGAATCTGGAATCATAATTTCCGGATGCAATTGAAGTGCCACATGCGGAAGAGAATTCTAGTATCAGAAACTGGAAAAGGAAATCAAAAGGGGAATTAGGATCGGGAATGTGGAAGTGGATTTTGGAAGTGCATTTGGTAATTGCAGGGTTGGAACTGGAATTTGGAAGTGACATTTAGAATTGGAATTTAGAACTGGAATTTGCAAGTGGAATTTGGAACTGGCATTTGGAAGTGGAATTTGGGATTGGAATTTGGATGTGAAATTTAGAATTGGAATGCAGAACTGGAATTTGTAAGTGGAATTTGGAACTTTAATCTGGAACTGGATTTTGGAAGTGAAATTTGAAACTCGAATGTAGAAGTGTAATTTGGAATTGGAATTTGGAACTGGAAGTTGGAAGTGAAATTTCAAATTGGAATTTAGAACTGGAATTTGGAACTGGAATTTGGCAGTGGAGTTTGGAAGTGGAATTTCAAACTTGAATTCAGAAGTTGAATTTGGAATTGGAATTTAGTACTTGAATTTGGAAGTCGAATGTAGAATTGGAATTTGGAACTGGAATTTGGAAGTGTAATTTAGAACTGCAATTTGGAAGTGGAATTTGGAAATTGAATTTGGAATTGGAATTTGAAACACAAATTTTAAAAGGTACTTAGAAAGCAAACTTTATTAATAAGTTGTAATTTGAATGTGGAATCATCATTTCAGTGTGCAATTGAAATGCGACATGTGGAAGAGAATTCTAGTATCAGAAACTGTAATAGGAAAGCAGATGGGGAATTGGGAACGGGAGTGTAAGTGAATTTGAGAATTGCATTTGGTCATTGGAGGTTGGAACTCGAATTTGGAATGGGAATTTGGAAGTGGATGTTTGAAGCAGAATTGGGAATTTGACTTTAGAAGTGGAATTTGGAAGTAGAGTTTGGAATTGGAATTTACCATTGGAATTTGGAAGTGAAATTTGGAATTGGAATTTGAAATATAAATTTACAAGGGTACTTAGAAAGAAGAATTTAATTCAAAATGAGAAAATTAAATCTGGAATCATAATTTCAGGATACAATTGAAGTGCGACATGTGGAAGAGAATTAGAGTATCAGAATTTGGAAAAGGGAATCAGACGGGGAATTAGGATGGGTAAGGTGGAAGTGGATTTTCGAATTTCATTTCCTAATTGGCGGTTGGAACTGGAATTTGGAAGTGAAATTTAGAATTGGAATTTGGAACTGGAATATGGAAGTGGGATTTGGAAGTGGAATTTAGAATTGTAATTTGTTACCTGAATTTGGAAGTGGAATTAAGAATGGGAATTTAAAGTGGAATTTTCAGGTGGAATTTGGAATTAGCATTTGAAACACAAATTTACAAGGGTTCTTACAAAGCAGAATTTGATTAAAAAGAGGCAATGTGAATCTGGAATCAAAATTTCAGGATGCACTTGAAGTGCGACATGTGGAAGGGAATTATATTATCAGAAATTGGAAAAGGAAATGAGAAGGGGAATTGGGAATGGAATTGTGGAAGTGTATTTCAGAAAAGCATTTGGTAATTGGAGCTTGGAACTGTAATTTCGAATTAGAATTGAGGACTGGAATTTGATACTGAAATTTGGAAGTGAAATTTAAAATTGGAATTTAGAACTGGAATTTGAAAGCCGAATTTGGAACTGGAGTTTGGAAGCAGAATTTGGAATTGGAATGTGGAAACGGATTTTGGAATCAGAATTTGGAATTGGCATTTAGAACTGGAATATGGAAGTGGAATTTGGACGTGGAATTTAACCTTGGAATTTCGAACCTGGAATTTAGAAGTGAAATTTAGAATTAGAATTCAGAACTGGAATTTGGGAGTGGAATTTGGAACTTCAATTAGGAACTGGAATTTCGAAGTGGAATTTGAAATTCGAATTCAGAAGTGGAATTTGGAATTGGAATTTGGAAGTGGAATTTGGAAGCGGAATTTGGAATTGGAATTTGGACTTGGAATTTAGAATTGGAATTTGGAATTGGAATTTAGAACTGGAATTTGGAAGTTGAATGTAGAATTGGAATTTGGAAATTGAATTTTTAAGTGTTATTTGAAACACAACTTTAAAAGGGTACTTAGAAAGCAGACTTTTATCGATAAGTTGTAATTTGAATCTGGAATCATAATTTCCGGATGCAATTGAAGTGCCACATGCGGAAGAGAATTCTAGTATTAGAAACTGGAAAAGGAAATCAGAAGGGGAATTAGGATCGGGACTGTGGAAGTGGATTTTAGAATTTCCTTTGGTAATTGCCGGTTGGAACTGGAATTTGGAAGTGACATTTAGAATTGGAATTTAGAACTGTAATTTGCAAGTGGAATTTGGAAGTGGAATTTGGAATTGGAATTTAGAATTGGAATGCAGAACTGGAATTTGTAAGTGGAATTTGGAACTTTAATCTGGAACTGGATTTTGGAAGTGAAATTTGAAACTCGAATGTAGAAGTGTAATTTGGAATTGGAATTTGGAACTGGAAGTTGGAAGTGAAATTTCAAATTGGAATTTAGAACTGGAATTTGGAAGTGGAGTTTGGAAGTGGAATTTCAAACTCGAATTCAGAAGTGGAATATGGAATTGGAATTTTTGTACTGGAATTTGGAAGTCGAATGTAGAATTGGAATTTGGAACTGGAATTTGGAAGGGGAATTTAGAACTGCAATTTGGAAGTGGAATTTGGAAATTTAGTTTGGAATTGGAATTTGAAACACCAATTTTAAAGGGTACTTAGAAAGCAGACTTTATTAATAAGTTGTAATTTGAATGTGGAATCATCTTTTCAGTATGCAATTGAAATGCGACATGTGGAAGAGAATTCTAGTATCAGAAACTGGAATAGGAAAGCAGATGGGGAATTGGGAACGGGAGTGTAAGTGAATTTGAGAATTGCATTTGGTCATTGGAGGTTGGAACTCGAATTTGGAATGGGAATTTGGAAGTGGATGTTTGAAGCAGAATTGGGAATTTGACTTTAGAAGTGGAATTTGGAAGTAGAGTTTGGAATTGGAATTTACCATTGGAATTTGGAAGTGAAATTTGGAATTGGAATTTGAAACATAAATTTACAAGGGTACTTAGAAAGAAGAATTTAATTCAAAATGAGAAAATTAAATCTGGAATCATAATTTCAGGATACAATTGAAGTGCGACATGTGGAAGAGAATTAGAGTATCAGAATTTGGAAAAGGGAATCAGACGGGGAATTAGGATGGGCAAGGTGGAAGTGGATTTTCGAATTTCATTTCCTAATTGGCGGTTGGAACTGGAATTTGGAAGTGAAATTTAGAATTGGAATTTGGAACTGGAATATGGAAGTGGGATTTGGAAGTGGAATTTAGAATTGTAATTTGTTACCTGAATTTGGAAGTGGAATTAAGAATGGGAATTTAAAGTGGAATTTTCAGGTGGAATTTGGAATTAGCATTTGAAACACAAATTTACAAGGGTTCTTACAAAGCAGAATTTGATTAAAAAGAGGCAATGTGAATCTGGAATCAAAATTTCAGGATGCACTTGAAGTGCGACATGTGGAAGGGAATTATATTATCAGAAATTGGAAAAGGAAATGAGAAGGGGAATTGGGAATGGAATTGTGGAAGTGTATTTCAGAAAAGCATTTGGTAATTGGAGCTTGGAACTGTAATTTCGAATTAGAATTGAGAACTGGAATTTGATACTGAAATTTGGAAGTGAAATTTAAAATTGGAATTTAGAACTGGAATTTGAAAGCCGAATTTGGAACTGGAGTTTGGAAGCAGAATTTGGAATTGGAATGTGGAAGTGGATTTTGGAATCAGAATTTGGAATTGGCATTTAGAACTGGAATATGGAAGTGGAATTTGGACGTGGAATTTAACCTTGGAATTTCGAACTTGGAATTTGGAAGTGAAATTTAGAATTAGAATTCAGAACTGGAATTTGGGAGTGGAATTTGGAACTTCAATTAGGAACTGGAATTTAGAAGTGGAATTTGAAATTCGAATTTAGAAGTGGAATTTGGAATTGGAATTTGGAAGTGGAATTTGGAAGCGGAATTTGGAATTGGAATTTGGACTTGGAATTTAGAATTGGAATTTGGAATTGGAATTTAGAACTGGAATTTGGAAGTTGAATGTAGAATTGGAATTTGGAAATTGAATTTTTAAGTGTTATTTGAAACACAACTTTAAAAGGGTACTTAGAAAGCAGACTTTTATCGATAAGTTGTAATTTGAATCTGGAATCATAATTTCCGGATGCAATTGAAGTGCCACATGCGGAAGAGAATTCTAGTATTAGAAACTGGAAAAGGAAATCAGAAGGGGAATTAGGATCGGGACTGTGGAAGTGGATTTTAGAATTTCATTTGGTAATTGCCGGTTGGAACTGGAATTTGGAAGTGACATTTAGAATTGGAATTTAGAACTGTAATTTGCAAGTGGAATTTGGAACTGGAATTTGGAAGTGGAATTTGGAATTGGAATTTAGAATTGGAATGCAGAACTGGAATTTGTAAGTGGAATTTGGAACTTTAATCTGGAACTGGATTTTGGAAGTGAAATTTGAAACTCGAATGTAGAAGTGTAATTTGGAATTGGAATTTGGAACTGGAAGTTGGAAGTGAAATTTCAAATTGGAATTTAGAACTGGAATTTGGAAGTGGAGTTTGGAAGTGGAATTTCAAACTCGAATTCAGAAGTGGAATATGGAATTGGAATTTTTGTACTGGAATTTGGAAGTCGAATGTAGAATTGGAATTTGGAACTGGAATTTGGAAGCAGAATTTAGAACTGCAATTTGGAAGTGGAATTTGGAAATTTAGTTTGGAATTGGAATTTGAAACACCAATTTTAAAGGGTACTTAGAAAGCAGACTTTATTAATAAGTTGTAATTTGAATGTGGAATCATCTTTTCAGTATGCAATTGAAATGCGACATGTGGAAGAGAATTCTAGTATCAGAAACTGGAATAGGAAAGCAGATGGGGAATTGGGAATGGGAGTGTAAGTGAATTTGAGAATTGCATTTGGTCATTGGAGGTTGGAACTCGAATTTGGAATGGGAATTTGGAAGTGGATGTTTGAAGCAGAATTGGGAATTTGACTTTAGAAGTGGAATTTGGAAGTAGAGTTTGGAATTGGAATTTACCATTGGAATTTGGAAGTGAAATTTGGAATTGGAATTTGAAACATAAATTTACAAGGGTACTTAGAAAGAAGAATTTAATTCAAAATGAGAAAATTAAATCTGGAATCATAATTTCAGGATACAATTGAAGTGCGACATGTGGAAGAGAATTAGAGTATCAGAATTTGGAAAAGGGAATCAGACGGGGAATTAGGATGGGCAAGGTGGAAGTGGTTTTTCGAATTACATTTCCTAATTGGCGGTTGGAACTGGAATTTGGAAGTGAAATTTAGAATTGGAATTTGGAACTGGAATATGGAAGTGGGATTTGGAAGTGGAATTTAGAATTGTAATTTGTTACCTGAATTTGGAAGTGGAATTAAGAATGGGAATTTAAAGTGGAATTTTCAGGTGGAATTTGGAATTAGCATTTGAAACACAAATTTACAAGGGTTCTTACAAAGCAGAATTTGATTAAAAAGAGGCAATGTGAATCTGGAATCAAAATTTCAGGATGCACTTGAAGTGCGACATGTGGAAGGGAATTATATTATCAGAAATTGGAAAAGGAAATGAGAAGGGGAATTGGGAATGGAATTGTGGAAGTGTATTGCAGAAAAGCATTTGGTAATTGGAGCTTGGAACTGTAATTTCGAATTAGAATTGAGGACTGGAATTTGATACTGAAATTTGGAAGTGAAATTTAAAATTGGAATTTAGAACTGGAATTTGAAAGCCGAATTTGGAACTGGAGTTTGGAAGCAGAATTTGGAATTGGAATGTGGAAGTGGATTTTGGAATCAGAATTTGGAATTGGCATTTAGAACTGGAATATGGAAGTGGAATTTGGACGTGGAATTTAACCTTGGAATTTCGAACCTGGAATTTGGAAGTGAAATTTAGAATTAGAATTCAGAACTGGAATTTGGGAGTGGAATTTGGAACTTCAATTAGGAACTGGAATTTAGAAGTGGAATTTGAAATTCGAATTTAGAAGTGGAATTTGGAATTGGAATTTGGAAGTGGAATTTGGAAGCGGAATTTGGAATTGGAATTTGGACTTGGAATTTAGAATTGGAATTTGGAATTGGAATTTAGAACTGGAATTTGGAAGTTGAATGTAGAATTGGAATTTGGAAATTGAATTTTTAAGTGTTATTTGAAACACAACTTTAAAAGGGTACTTAGAAAGCAGACTTTTATCGATAAGTTGTAATTTGAATCTGGAATCATAATTTCCGGATGCAATTGAAGTGCCACATGCGGAAGAGAATTCTAGTATTAGAAACCGGAAAAGGAAATCAGAAGGGGAATTAGGATCGGGACTGTGGAAGTGGATTTTAGAATTTCATTTGGTAATTGCCGGTTGGAACTGGAATTTGGAAGTGACATTTAGAATTGGAATTTAGAACTGTAATTTGCAAGTGGAATTTGGAACTGGAATTTGGAAGTGGAATTTGGAATTGGAATTTAGAATTGGAATGCAGAACTGGAATTTGTAAGTGGAATTTGGAACTTTAATCTGGAACTGGATTTTGGAAGTGAAATTTGAAACTCGAATGTAGAAGTGTAATTTGGAATTGGAATTTGGAACTGGAAGTTGGAAGTGAAATTTCAAATTGGAATTTAGAACTGGAATTTGGAACTGGAATTTGGCAGTGGAGTTTGGAAGTGGAATTTCAAACTTGAATTCAGAAGTTGAATTTGGAATTGGAATTTAGTACTTGAATTTGGAAGTCGAATGTAGAATTGGAATTTGGAACTGGAATTTGGAAGTGGAATTTAGAACTGCAATTTGGAAGTGGAATTTGGAAATTGAATTTGGAATTGGAATTTGAAACACAAATTTTAAAAGGTACTTAGAAAGCAAACTTTATTAATAAGTTGTAATTTGAATGTGGAATCATCATTTCAGTGTGCAATTGAAATGCGACATGTGGAAGAGAATTCTAGTATCAGAAACTGTAATAGGAAAGCAGATGGGGAATTGGGAACGGGAGTGTAAGTGAATTTGAGAATTGCATTTGGTCATTGGAGGTTGGAACTCGAATTTGGAATGGGAATTTGGAAGTGGATGTTTGAAGCAGAATTGGGAATTTGACTTTAGAAGTGGAATTTGGAAGTAGAGTTTGGAATTGGAATTTACCATTGGAATTTGGAAGTGAAATTTGGAATTGGAATTTGAAACATAAATTTACAAGGGTACTTAGAAAGAAGAATTTCATTCAAAATGAGAAAATTAAATCTGGAATCATAATTTCAGGATACAATTGAAGTGCGACATGTGGAAGAGAATTAGAGTATCAGAATTTGGAAAAGGGAATCAGACGGGGAATTAGGATGGGCAAGGTGGAAGTGGATTTTCGAATTTCATTGCCTAATTGGCGGTTGGAACTGGAATTTGGAAGTGAAATTTAGAATTGGAATTTGGAACTGGAATATGGAAGTGGGATTTGGAAGTGGAATTTAGAATTGTAATTTGTTACCTGAATTTGGAAGTGGAATTAAGAATGGGAATTTAAAGTGGAATTTTCAGGTGGAATTTGGAATTAGCATTTGAAACACAAATTTACAAGGGTTCTTACAAAGCAGAATTTGATTAAAAAGAGGCAATGTGAATCTGGAATCAAAATTTCAGGATGCACTTGAAGTGCGACATGTGGAAGGGAATTATATTATCGGAAATTGGAAAAGGAAATGAGAAGGGGAATTGGGAATGGAATTGTGGAAGTGTATTTCAGAAAAGCATTTGGTAATTGGAGCTTGGAACTGTAATTTCGAATTAGAATTGAGGACTGGAATTTGATACTGAAATTTGGAAGTGAAATTTAAAATTGGAATTTAGAACTGGAATTTGAAAGCCGAATTTGGAACTGGAGTTTGGAAGCAGAATTTGGAATTGGAATGTGGAAGTGGATTTTGGAGTCAGAATTTGGAATTGGCATTTAGAACTGGAATATGGAACTGGAATTTGGATGTGGAATTTAACCTTGGAATTTCGAACCTGGAATTTGGAAGTGAAATTTAGAATTAGAATTCAGAACTGGAATTTGGGAGGGGAATTTGGAACTTCAATTAGGAACTGGAATTTAGAAGTGGAATTTGAAATTCGAATTTAGAAGTGGAATTTGGAATTGGAATTTGGAAGTGGAATTTGGAAGCGGAATTTGGAATTGGAATTTGGACTTGGAATTTAGAATTGAAATTTGGAATTGGAATTTAGAACTGGAATTTGGAAGTTGAATGTAGAATTGGAATTTGGAAATTGAATTTTTAAGTGTTATTTGAAACACAACTTTAAAAGGGTACTTAGAAAGCAGACTTTTATCGATAAGTTGTAATTTGAATCTGGAATCATAATTTCCGGATGCAATTGAAGTGCCACATGCGGAAGAGAATTCTAGTATTAGAAACTGGAAAAGGAAATCAGAAGGGGAATTAGGATCGGGACTGTGGAAGTGGATTTTAGAATTTCCTTTGGTAATTGCCGGTTGGAACTGGAATTTGGAAGTGACATTTAGAATTGGAATTTAGAACTGTAATTTGCAAGTGGAATTTGGAACTGGAATTTGGAAGTGGAGTTTGGAATTGGAATTTAGAATTGGAATGCAGAACTGGAATTTGTAAGTGGAATTTGGAACTTTAATCTGGAACTGGATTTTGGAAGTGAAATTTGAAACTCGAATGTAGAAGTGTAATTTGGAATTGGAATTTGGAACTGGAAGTTGGAAGTGAAATTTCAAATTGGAATTTAGAACTGGAATTTGGAAGTGGAGTTTGGAAGTGGAATTTCAAACTCGAATTCAGAAGTGGAATATGGAATTGGAATTTTTGTACTGGAATTTGGAAGTCGAATGTAGAATTGGAATTTGGAACTGGAATTTGGAAGCGGAATTTAGAACTGCAATTTGGAAGTGGAATTTGGAAATTTAGTTTGGAATTGGAATTTGAAACACCAATTTTAAAGTGTACTTAGAAAGCAGACTTTATTAATAAGTTGTAATTTGAATGTGGAATCATGTTTTCAGTATGCAATTGAAATGCGACATGTGGAAGAGAATTCTAGTATCAGAAACTGGAATAGGAAAGCAGATGGGGAATTGGGAACGGGAGTGTTAGTGAATTTGAGAATTGCATTTGGTCATTGGAGGTTGGAACTCGAATTTGGAATGGGAATTTGGAAGTGGATGTTTGAAGCAGAATTGGGAATTTGACTTTAGAAGTGGAATTTGGAAGTAGAGTTTGGAATTGGAATTTACCATTGGAATTTGGAAGTGAAATTTGGAATTGGAATTTGAAACATAAATTTACAAGGGTACTTAGAAAGAAGAATTTAATTCAAAATGAGAAAATTAAATCTGGAATCATAATTTCAGGATACAATTGAAGTGCGACATGTGGAAGAGAATTAGAGTATCAGAATTTGGAAAAGGGAATCAGACGGGGAATTAGGATGGGCAAGGTGGAAGTGGTTTTTCGAATTTCATTTCCTAATTGGCGGTTGGAACTGGAATTTGGAAGTGAAATTTAGAATTGGAATTTGGAACTGGAATATGGAAGTGGGATTTGGAAGTGGAATTTAGAATTGTAATTTGTTACCTGAATTTGGAAGTGGAATTAAGAATGGGAATTTAAAGTGGAATTTTCAGGTGGAATTTGGAATTAGCATTTGAAACACAAATTTACAAGGGTTCTTACAAAGCAGAATTTGATTAAAAAGAGGCAATGTGAATCTGGAATCAAAATTTCAGGATGCACTTGAAGTGCGACATGTGGAAGGGAATTATATTATCAGAAATTGGAAAAGGAAATGAGAAGGGGAATTGGGAATGGAATTGTGGAAGTGTATTGCAGAAAAGCATTTGGTAATTGGAGCTTGGAACTGTAATTTCGAATTAGAATTGAGGACTGGAATTTGATACTGAAATTTGGAAGTGAAATTTAAAATTGGAATTTAGAACTGGAATTTGAAAGCCGAATTTGGAACTGGAGTTTGCAAGCAGAATTTGGAATTGGAATGTGGAAGTGGATTTTGGAATCAGAATTTGGAATTGGCATTTAGAACTGGAATATGGAAGTGGAATTTGGACGTGGAATTTAACCTTGGAATTTCGAACCTGGAATTTGGAAGTGAAATTTAGAATTAGAATTCAGAACTGGAATTTGGGAGTGGAATTTGGAACTTCAATTAGGAACTGGAATTTAGAAGTGGAATTTGAAATTCGAATTTAGAAGTGGAATTTGGAATTGGAATTTGGAAGTGGAATTTGGAAGCGGAATTTGGAATTGGAATTTGGACTTGGAATTTAGAATTGGAATTTGGAATTGGAATTTAGAACTGGAATTTGGAAGTTGAATGTAGAATTGGAATTTGGAAATTGAATTTTTAAGTGTTATTTGAAACACAACTTTAAAAGGGTACTTAGAAAGCAGACTTTTATCGATAAGTTGTAATTTGAATCTGGAATCATAATTTCCGGATGCAATTGAAGTGCCACATGCGGAAGAGAATTCTAGTATTAGAAACTGGAAAAGGAAATCAGAAGGGGAATTAGGATCGGGACTGTGGAAGTGGATTTTAGAATTTCCTTTGGTAATTGCCGGTTGGAACTGGAATTTGGAAGTGACATTTAGAATTGGAATTTAGAACTGTAATTTGCAAGTGGAATTTGGAAGTGGAATTTGGAATTGGAATTTAGAATTGGAATGCAGAACTGGAATTTGTAAGTGGAATTTGGAACTTTAATCTGGAACTGGATTTTGGAAGTGAAATTTGAAACTCGAATGTAGAAGTGTAATTTGGAATTGGAATTTGGAACTGGAAGTTGGAAGTGAAATTTCAAATTGGAATTTAGAACTGGAATTTGGAAGTGGAGTTTGGAAGTGGAATTTCAAACTCGAATTCAGAAGTGGAATATGGAATTGGAATTTTTGTACTGGAATTTGGAAGTCGAATGTAGAATTGGAATTTGGAACTGGAATTTGGAAGCGGAATTTAGAACTGCAATTTGGAAGTGGAATTTGGAAATTTAGTTTGGAATTGGAATTTGAAACACCAATTTTAAAGGGTACTTAGAAAGCAGACTTTATTAATAAGTTGTAATTTGAATGTGGAATCATCTTTTCAGTATGCAATTGAAATGCGACATGTGGAAGAGAATTCTAGTATCAGAAACTGGAATAGGAAAGCAGATGGGGAATTGGGAACGGGAGTGTAAGTGAATTTTGGAATTGCATTTGTTCATTGGAGGTTGGAACTCGAATTTGGAATGGGAATTTGGAAGTGGATGTTTGAAGCAGAATTGGGAAGTTGACTTTAGAAGTGGAATTTGGAAGTGGAGTTTGGAATTGGAATTTACCATTGGAATTTGGAACTGGAATTTGGAAGTGAAATTTGGAATTGGAATTTGAAACATAAATTTACAAGGGTACTTAGAAAGAAGAATTTTATTCAAAATGAGAAAATTAAATCTGGAATCATAATTTCAGGATACAATTGAAGTGCGACATGTGGAAGAGAATTACAGTATCAGAATGTGGAAAAGGGAATCAGACGGGGTATTAGGATGGGCAAGGTGGAAGTGGATTTTCGAATTTCATTTCCTAATTGGCGGTTGGAACTGGAATTTGGAAGTGAAATTTAGAATTGGAATTTGGAACTGGAATATGGAAGTGGGATTTGGAAGTGGAATTTAGAATTGTAATTTGTTACCTGAATTTGGAAGTGGAATTAAGAATGGGAATTTAAAGTGGAATTTTCAGGTGGAATTTGGAATTAGCATTTGAAACACAAATTTACAAGGGTTCTTACAAAGCAGAATTTGATTAAAAAGAGGCAATGTGAATCTGGAATCAAAATTTCAGGATGCACTTGAAGTGCGACATGTGGAAGGGAATTATATTATCAGAAATTGGAAAAGGAAATGAGAAGGGGAATTGGGAATGGAATTGTGGAAGTGTATTGCAGAAAAGCATTTGGTAATTGGAGCTTGGAACTGTAATTTCGAATTAGAATTGAGGACTGGAATTTGATACTGAAATTTGGAAGTGAAATTTAAAATTGGAATTTAGAACTGGAATTTGAAAGCCGAATTTGGAACTGGAGTTTGCAAGCAGAATTTGGAATTGGAATGTGGAAGTGGATTTTGGAATCAGAATTTGGAATTGGCATTTAGAACTGGAATATGGAAGTAGAATTTGCACGTGGAATTTAACCTTGGAATTTCGAACCTGGAATTTGGAAGTGAAATTTAGAATTAGAATTCAGAACTGGAATTTGGGAGTGGAATTTGGAACTTCAATTAGGAACTGGAATTTAGAAGTGGAATTTGAAATTCGAATTTAGAAGTGGAATTTGGAATTGGAATTTGGAAGTGGAATTTGGAAGCGGAATTTGGAATTGGAATTTGGACTTGGAATTTAGAATTGGAATTTGGAATTGGAATTTAGAACTGGAATTTGGAAGTTGAATGTAGAATTGGAATTTGGAAATTGAATTTTTAAGTGTTATTTGAAACACAACTTTAAAAGGGTACTTAGAAAGCAGACTTTTATCGATAAGTTGTAATTTGAATCTGGAATCATAATTTCCGGATGCAATTGAAGTGCCACATGCGGAAGAGAATTCTAGTATTAGAAACTGGAAAAGGAAATCAGAAGGGGAATTAGGATCGGGACTGTGGAAGTGGATTTTAGAATTTCATTTGGTAATTGCCGGTTGGAACTGGAATTTGGAAGTGACATTTAGAATTGGAATTTAGAACTGTAATTTGCAAGTGGAATTTGGAACTGGAATTTGGAAGTGGAATTTGGAATTGGAATTTAGAATTGGAATGCAGAACTGGAATTTGTAAGTGGAATTTGGAACTTTAATCTGGAACTGGATTTTGGAAGTGAAATTTGAAACTCGAATGTAGAAGTGTAATTTGGAATTGGAATTTGGAACTGGAAGTTGGAAGTGAAATTTCAAATTGGAATTTAGAACTGGAATTTGGAAGTGGAGTTTGGAAGTGGAATTTCAAACTCGAATTCAGAAGTGGAATATGGAATTGGAATTTTTGTACTGGAATTTGGAAGTCGAATGTAGAATTGGAATTTGGAACTGGAATTTGGAAGGGGAATTTAGAACTGCAATTTGGAAGTGGAATTTGGAAATTTAGTTTGGAATTGGAATTTGAAACACCAATTTTAAAGGGTACTTAGAAAGCAGACTTTATTAATAAGTTGTAATTTGAATGTGGAATCATCTTTTCAGTATGCAATTGAAATGCGACATGTGGAAGAGAATTCTAGTATCAGAAACTGGAATAGGAAAGCAGATGGGGAATTGGGAACGGGAGTGTAAGTGAATTTGAGAATTGCATTTGGTCATTGGAGGTTGGAACTCGAATTTGGAATGGGAATTTGGAAGTGGATGTTTGAAGCAGAATTGGGAATTTGACTTTAGAAGTGGAATTTGGAAGTAGAGTTTGGAATTGGAATTTACCATTGGAATTTGGAAGTGAAATTTGGAATTGGAATTTGAAACATAAATTTACAAGGGTACTTAGAAAGAAGAATTTAATTCAAAATGAGAAAATTAAATCTGGAATCATAATTTCAGGATACAATTGAAGTGCGACATGTGGAAGAGAATTAGAGTATCAGAATTTGGAAAAGGGAATCAGACGGGGAATTAGGATGGGCAAGGTGGAAGTGGATTTTCGAATTTCATTTCCTAATTGGCGGTTGGAACTGGAATTTGGAAGTGAAATTTAGAATTGGAATTTGGAACTGGAATATGGAAGTGGGATTTGGAAGTGGAATTTAGAATTGTAATTTGTTACCTGAATTTGGAAGTGGAATTAAGAATGGGAATTTAAAGTGGAATTTTCAGGTGGAATTTGGAATTAGCATTTGAAACACAAATTTACAAGGGTTCTTACAAAGCAGAATTTGATTAAAAAGAGGCAATGTGAATCTGGAATCAAAATTTCAGGATGCACTTGAAGTGCGACATGTGGAAGGGAATTATATTATCAGAAATTGGAAAAGGAAATGAGAAGGGGAATTGGGAATGGAATTGTGGAAGTGTATTTCAGAAAAGCATTTGGTAATTGGAGCTTGGAACTGTAATTTCGAATTAGAATTGAGAACTGGAATTTGATACTGAAATTTGGAAGTGAAATTTAAAATTGGAATTTAGAACTGGAATTTGAAAGCCGAATTTGGAACTGGAGTTTGCAAGCAGAATTTGGAATTGGAATGTGGAAGTGGATTTTGGAATCAGAATTTGGAATTGGCATTTAGAACTGGAATATGGAAGTGGAATTTGGACGTGGAATTTAACCTTGGAATTTCGAACCTGGAATTTGGAAGTGAAATTTAGAATTAGAATTCAGAACTGGAATTTGGGAGTGGAATTTGGAACTTCAATTAGGAACTGGAATTTAGAAGTGGAATTTGAAATTCGAATTTAGAAGTGGAATTTGGAATTGGAATTTGGAAGTGGAATTTGGAAGCGGAATTTGGAATTGGAATTTGGACTTGGAATTTAGAATTGGAATTTGGAATTGGAATTTAGAACTGGAATTTGGAAGTTGAATGTAGAATTGGAATTTGGAAATTGAATTTTTAAGTGTTATTTGAAACACAACTTTAAAAGGGTACTTAGAAAGCAGACTTTTATCGATAAGTTGTAATTTGAATCTGGAATCATAATTTCCGGATGCAATTGAAGTGCCACATGCGGAAGAGAATTCTAGTATTAGAAACTGGAAAAGGAAATCAGAAGGGGAATTAGGATCGGGACTGTGGAAGTGGATTTTAGAATTTCATTTGGTAATTGCCGGTTGGAACTGGAATTTGGAAGTGACATTTAGAATTGGAATTTAGAACTGTAATTTGCAAGTGGAATTTGGAACTGGAATTTGGAAGTGGAATTTGGAATTGGAATTTAGAATTGGAATGCAGAACTGGAATTTGTAAGTGGAATTTGGAACTTTAATCTGGAACTGGATTTTGGAAGTGAAATTTGAAACTCGAATGTAGAAGTGTAATTTGGAATTGGAATTTGGAACTGGAAGTTGGAAGTGAAATTTCAAATTGGAATTTAGAACTGGAATTTGGAAGTGGAGTTTGGAAGTGGAATTTCAAACTCGAATTCAGAAGTGGAATATGGAATTGGAATTTTTGTACTGGAATTTGGAAGTCGAATGTAGAATTGGAATTTGGAACTGGAATTTGGAAGCGGAATTTAGAACTGCAATTTGGAAGTGGAATTTGGAAATTTAGTTTGGAATTGGAATTTGAAACACCAATTTTAAAGGGTACTTAGAAAGCAGACTTTATTAATAAGTTGTAATTTGAATGTGGAATCATCTTTTCAGTATGCAATTGGAATGCGACATGTGGAAGAGAATTCTAGGATCAGAAACTGGAATAGGAAAGCAGATGGGGAATTGGGAACGGGAGTGTAAGTGAATTTGAGAATTGCATTTGGTCATTGGAGGTTGGAACTCGAATTTGGAATATGAATTTGGAAGTGGATGTTTGAAGCAGAATTGGGAATTTGACTTTAGAAGTGGAATTTGGAAGTAGAGTTTGGAATTGGAATTTACCATTGGAATTTGGAAGTGAAATTTGGAATTGGAATTTGAAACATAAATTTACAAGGGTACTTAGAAAGAAGAATTTAATTCAAAATGAGAAAATTAAATCTGGAATCATAATTTCAGGATACAATTGAAGTGCGACATGTGGAAGAGAATTAGAGTATCAGAATGTGGAAAAGGGAATCAGACGGGGAATTAGGATGGGCAAGGTGGAAGTGGATTTTCGAATTTCATTTCCTAATTGGCGGTTGGAACTGGAATTTGGAAGTGAAATTTAGAATTGGAATTTGGAACTGGAATATGGAAGTGGGATTTGGAAGTGGAATTTAGAATTGTAATTTGTTACCTGAATTTGGAAGTGGAATTAAGAATGGGAATTTAAAGTGGAATTTTCAGGTGGAATTTGGAATTAGCATTTGAAACACAAATTTACAAGGGTTCTTACAAAGCAGAATTTGATTAAAAAGAGGCAATGTGAATCTGGAATCAAAATTTCAGGATGCACTTGAAGTGCGACATGTGGAAGGGAATTATATTATCAGAAATTGGAAAAGGAAATGAGAAGGGGAATTGGGAATGGAATTGTGGAAGTGTATTTCAGAAAAGCATTTGGTAATTGGAGCTTGGAACTGTAATTTCGAATTAGAATTGAGAACTGGAATTTGATACTGAAATTTGGAAGTGAAATTTAAAATTGGAATTTAGAACTGGAATTTGAAAGCCGAATTTGGAACTGGAGTTTGCAAGCAGAATTTGGAATTGGAATGTGGAAGTGGATTTTGGAATCAGAATTTGGAATTGGCATTTAGAACTGGAATATGGAAGTGGAATTTGGACGTGGAATTTAACCTTGGAATTTCGAACCTGGAATTTGGAAGTGAAATTTAGAATTAGAATTCAGAACTGGAATTTGGGAGTGGAATTTGGAACTTCAATTAGGAACTGGAATTTAGAAGTGGAATTTGAAATTCGAATTTAGAAGTGGAATTTGGAATTGGAATTTGGAAGTGGAATTTGGAAGCGGAATTTGGAATTGGAATTTGGACTTGGAATTTAGAATTGGAATTTGGAATTGGAATTTAGAACTGGAATTTGGAAGTTGAATGTAGAATTGGAATTTGGAAATTGAATTTTTAAGTGTTATTTGAAACACAACTTTAAAAGGGTACTTAGAAAGCAGACTTTTATCGATAAGTTGTAATTTGAATCTGGAATCATAATTTCCGGATGCAATTGAAGTGCCACATGCGGAAGAGAATTCTAGTATTAGAAACTGGAAAAGGAAATCAGAAGGGGAATTAGGAACGGGACTGTGGAAGTGGATTTTAGAATTTCATTTGGTAATTGCCGGTTGGAACTGGAATTTGGAAGTGACATTTAGAATTGGAATTTAGAACTGTAATTTGCAAGTGGAATTTGGAACTGGAATTTGGAAGTGGAATTTGGAATTGGAATTTAGAATTGGAATGCAGAACTGGAATTTGTAAGTGGAATTTGGAACTTTAATCTGGAACTGGATTTTGGAAGTGAAATTTGAAACTCGAATGTAGAAGTGTAATTTGGAATTGGAATTTGGAACTGGAAGTTGGAAGTGAAATTTCAAATTGGAATTTAGAACTGGAATTTGGAAGTGGAGTTTGGAAGTGGAATTTCAAACTCGAATTCAGAAGTGGAATATGGAATTGGAATTTTTGTACTGGAATTTGGAAGTCGAATGTAGAATTGGAATTTGGAACTGGAATTTGGAAGCGGAATTTAGAACTGCAATTTGGAAGTGGAATTTGGAAATTTAGTTTGGAATTGGAATTTGAAACACCAATTTTAAAGGGTACTTAGAAAGCAGACTTTATTAATAAGTTGTAATTTGAATGTGGAATCATCTTTTCAGTATGCAATTGGAATGCGACATGTGGAAGAGAATTCTAGGATCAGAAACTGGAATAGGAAAGCAGATGGGGAATTGGGAACGGGAGTGTAAGTGAATTTGAGAATTGCATTTGGTCATTGGAGGTTGGAACTCGAATTTGGAATATGAATTTGGAAGTGGATGTTTGAAGCAGAATTGGGAATTTGACTTTAGAAGTGGAATTTGGAAGTAGAGTTTGGAATTGGAATTTACCATTGGAATTTGGAAGTGAAATTTGGAATTGGAATTTGAAACATAAATTTACAAGGGTACTTAGAAAGAAGAATTTAATTCAAAATGAGAAAATTAAATCTGGAATCATAATTTCAGGATACAATTGAAGTGCGACATGTGGAAGAGAATTAGAGTATCAGAATGTGGAAAAGGGAATCAGACGGGGAATTAGGATGGGCAAGGTGGAAGTGGATTTTCGAATTTCATTTCCTAATTGGCGGTTGGAACTGGAATTTGGAAGTGAAATTTAGAATTGGAATTTGGAACTGGAATATGGAAGTGGGATTTGGAAGTGGAATTTAGAATTGTAATTTGTTACCTGAATTTGGAAGTGGAATTAAGAATGGGAATTTAAAGTGGAATTTTCAGGTGGAATTTGGAATTAGCATTTGAAACACAAATTTACAAGGGTTCTTACAAAGCAGAATTTGATTAAAAAGAGGCAATGTGAATCTGGAATCAAAATTTCAGGATGCACTTGAAGTGCGACATGTGGAAGGGAATTATATTATCAGAAATTGGAAAAGGAAATGAGAAGGGGAATTGGGAATGGAATTGTGGAAGTGTATTTCAGAAAAGCATTTGGTAATTGGAGCTTGGAACTGTAATTTCGAATTAGAATTGAGAACTGGAATTTGATACTGAAATTTGGAAGTGAAATTTAAAATTGGAATTTAGAACTGGAATTTGAAAGCCGAATTTGGAACTGGAGTTTGCAAGCAGAATTTGGAATTGGAATGTGGAAGTGGATTTTGGAATCAGAATTTGGAATTGGCATTTAGAACTGGAATATGGAAGTGGAATTTGGACGTGGAATTTAACCTTGGAATTTCGAACCTGGAATTTGGAAGTGAAATTTAGAATTAGAATTCAGAACTGGAATTTGGGAGTGGAATTTGGAACTTCAATTAGGAACTGGAATTTAGAAGTGGAATTTGAAATTCGAATTTAGAAGTGGAATTTGGAATTGGAATTTGGAAGTGGAATTTGGAAGCGGAATTTGGAATTGGAATTTGGACTTGGAATTTAGAATTGGAATTTGGAATTGGAATTTAGAACTGGAATTTGGAAGTTGAATGTAGAATTGGAATTTGGAAATTGAATTTTTAAGTGTTATTTGAAACACAACTTTAAAAGGGTACTTAGAAAGCAGACTTTTATCGATAAGTTGTAATTTGAATCTGGAATCATAATTTCCGGATGCAATTGAAGTGCCACATGCAGAAGAGAATTCTAGTATTAGAAACTGGAAAAGGAAATCAGAAGGGGAATTAGGATCGGGACTGTGGAAGTGGATTTTAGAATTTCATTTGGTAATTGCCGGTTGGAACTGGAATTTGGAAGTGACATTTAGAATTGGAATTTAGAACTGTAATTTGCAAGTGGAATTTGGAAGTGGAATTTGGAATTGGAATTTAGAATTGGAATGCAGAACTGGAATTTGTAAGTGGAATTTGGAACTTTAATCTGGAACTGGATTTTGGAAGTGAAATTTGAAACTCGAATGTAGAAGTGTAATTTGGAATTGGAATTTGGAACTGGAAGTTGGAAGTGAAATTTCAAATTGGAATTTAGAACTGGAATTTGGAAGTGGAGTTTGGAAGTGGAATTTCAAACTCGAATTCAGAAGTGGAATATGGAATTGGAATTTTTGTACTGGAATTTGGAAGTCGAATGTAGAATTGGAATTTGGAACTGGAATTTGGAAGCGGAATTTAGAACTGCAATTTGGAAGTGGAATTTGGAAATTTAGTTTGGAATTGGAATTTGAAACACCAATTTTAAAGTGTACTTAGAAAGCAGACTTTATTAATAAGTTGTAATTTGAATGTGGAATCATCTTTTCAGTATGCAATTGAAATGCGACATGTGGAAGAGAATTCTAGTATCAGAAACTGGAATAGGAAAGCAGATGGGGAATTGGGAACGGAGTGTAAGTGAATTTGAGAATTGCATTTGGTCATTGGAGGTTGGAACTCGAATTTGGAATGGGAATTTGGAAGTGGATGTTTGAAGCAGAATTGGGAATTTGACTTTAGAAGTGGAATTTGGAAGTAGAGTTTGGAATTGGAATTTACCATTGGAATTTGGAAGTGAAATTTGGAATTGGAATTTGAAACATAAATTTACAAGGGTACTTAGAAAGAAGAATTTAATTCAAAATGAGAAAATTAAATCTGGAATCATAATTTCAGGATACAATTGAAGTGCGACATGTGGAAGAGAATTACAGTATCAGAATGTGGAAAAGGGAATCAGACGGGGAATTAGGATGGGCAAGGTGGAAGTGGATTTTCGAATTTCATTTCCTAATTGGCGGTTGGAACTGGAATTTGGAAGTGAAATTTAGAATTGGAATTTGGAACTGGAATATGGAAGTGGGATTTGGAAGTGGAATTTAGAATTGTAATTTGTTACCTGAATTTGGAAGTGGAATTAAGAATGGGAATTTAAAGTGGAATTTTCAGGTGGAATTTGGAATTAGCATTTGAAACACAAATTTACAAGGGTTCTTACAAAGCAGAATTTGATTAAAAAGAGGCAATGTGAATCTGGAATCAAAATTTCAGGATGCACTTGAAGTGCGACATGTGGAAGGGAATTATATTATCAGAAATTGGAAAAGGAAATGAGAAGGGGAATTGGGAATGGAATTGTGGAAGTGTATTTCAGAAAAGCATTTGGTAATTGGAGCTTGGAACTGTAATTTCGAATTAGAATTGAGAACTGGAATTTGATACTGAAATTTGGAAGTGAAATTTAAAATTGGAATTTAGAACTGGAATTTGAAAGCCGAATTTGGAACTGGAGTTTGCAAGCAGAATTTGGAATTGGAATGTGGAAGTGGATTTTGGAATCAGAATTTGGAATTGGCATTTAGAACTGGAATATGGAAGTGGAATTTGGACGTGGAATTTAACCTTGGAATTTCGAACCTGGAATTTGGAAGTGAAATTTAGAATTAGAATTCAGAACTGGAATTTGGGAGTGGAATTTGGAACTTCAATTAGGAACTGGAATTTAGAAGTGGAATTTGAAATTCGAATTTAGAAGTGGAACTTGGAATTGGAATTTGGAAGTGGAATTTGGAAGCGGAATTTGGAATTGGAATTTGGACTTGGAATTTAGAATTGAAATTTGGAATTGGAATTTAGAACTGGAATTTGGAAGTTGAATGTAGAATTGGAATTTGGAAATTGAATTTTTAAGTGTTATTTGAAACACAACTTTAAAAGGGTACTTAGAAAGCAGACTTTTATCGATAAGTTGTAATTTGAATCTGGAATCATAATTTCCGGATGCAATTGAAGTGCCACATGCGGAAGAGAATTCTAGTATTAGAAACTGGAAAAGGAAATCAGAAGGGGAATTAGGATCGGGACTGTGGAAGTGGATTTTAGAATTTCATTTGGTAATTGCCGGTTGGAACTGGAATTTGGAAGTGACATTTAGAATTGGAATTTAGAACTGTAATTTGCAAGTGGAATTTGGAACTGGAATTTGGAAGTGGAATTTCAAATTGCAATTTAGAACTGGAATGCAGAACTGGAATTTGTAAGTGGAATTTGGAACTTTAATCTGGAACTGGATTTTGGAAGTGAAATTTGAAACTCGAATGTAGAAGTGTAATTTGGAATTGGAATTTGGAACTGGAAGTTGGAAGTGAAATTTCAAATTGGAATTTAGAACTGGAATTTGGAAGTGGAGTTTGGAAGTGGAATTTCAAACTCGAATTCAGAAGTGGAATATGGAATTGGAATTTTTGTACTGGAATTTGGAAGTCGAATGTAGAATTGGAATTTGGAACTGGAATTTGGAAGCGGAATTTAGAACTGCAATTTGGAAGTGGAATTTGGAAATTTAGTTTGGAATTGGAATTTGAAACACCAATTTTAAAGGGTACTTAGAAAGCAGACTTTATTAATAAGTTGTAATTTGAATGTGGAATCATCTTTTCAGTATGCAATTGAAATGCGACATGTGGAAGAGAATTCTAGTATCAGAAACTGGAATAGGAAAGCAGATGGGGAATTGGGAACGGGAGTGTAAGTGAATTTGAGAATTGCATTTGGTCATTGGAGGTTGGAACTCGAATTTGGAATGGGAATTTGGAAGTGGATGTTTGAAGCAGAATTGGGAATTTGACTTTAGAAGTGGAATTTGGAAGTAGAGTTTGGAATTGGAATTTACCATTGGAATTTGGAAGTGAAATTTGGAATTGGAATTTGAAACATAAATTTACAAGGGTACTTAGAAAGAAGAATTTCATTCAAAATGAGAAAATTAAATCTGGAATCATAATTTCAGGATACAATTGAAGTGCGACATGTGGAAGAGAATTAGAGTATCAGAATTTGGAAAAGGGAATCAGACGGGGAATTAGGATGGGCAAGGTGGAAGTGGATTTTCGAATTTCATTTCCTAATTGGCGGTTGGAACTGGAATTTGGAAGTGAAATTTAGAATTGGAATTTGGAACTGGAATATGGAAGTGGGATTTGGAAGTGGAATTTAGAATTGTAATTTGTTACCTGAATTTGGAAGTGGAATTAAGAATGGGAATTTAAAGTGGAATTTTCAGGTGGAATTTGGAATTAGAATTTGAAACACAAATTTACAAGGGTTCTTACAAAGCAGAATTTGATTAAAAAGAGGCAATGTGAATCTGGAATCAAAATTTCAGGATGCACTTGAAGTGCGACATGTGGAAGGGAATTATATTATCAGAAATTGGAAAAGGAAATGAGAAGGGGAATTGGGAATGGAATTGTGGAAGTGTATTTCAGAAAAGCATTTGGTAATTGGAGCTTGGAACTGTAATTTCGAATTAGAATTGAGAACTGGAATTTGATACTGAAATTTGGAAGTGAAATTTAAAATTGGAATTTAGAACTGGAATTTGAAAGCCGAATTTGGAACTGGAGTTTGCAAGCAGAATTTGGAATTGGAATGTGGAAGTGGATTTTGGAATCAGAATTTGGAATTGGCATTTAGAACTGGAATATGGAAGTGGAATTTGGACGTGGAATTTAACCTTGGAATTTCGAACCTGGAATTTGGAAGTGAAATTTAGAATTAGAATTCAGAACTGGAATTTGGGAGTGGAATTTGGAACTTCAATTAGGAACTGGAATTTAGAAGTGGAATTTGAAATTCGAATTTAGAAGTGGAATTTGGAATTGGAATTTGGAAGTGGAATTTGGAAGCGGAATTTGGAATTGGAATTTGGACTTGGAATTTAGAATTGCAATTTGGAATTGGAATTTAGAACTGGAATTTGGAAGTTGAATGTACAATTGGAATTTGGAAATTGAATTTTTAAGTGTTATTTGAAACACAACTTTAAAAGGGTACTTAGAAAGCAGACTTTTATCGATAAGTTGTAATTTGAATCTGGAATCATAATTTCCGGATGCAATTGAAGTGCCACATGCGGAAGAGAATTCTAGTATTAGAAACCGGAAAAGGAAATCAGAAGGGGAATTAGGATCGGGACTGTGGAAGTGGATTTTAGAATTTCATTTGGTAATTGCCGGTTGGAACTGGAATTTGGAAGTGACATTTAGAATTGGAATTTAGAACTGTAATTTGCAAGTGGAATTTGGAACTGGAATTTGGAAGTGGAATTTGGAATTGGAATTTAGAATTGGAATGCAGAACTGGAATTTGTAAGTGGAATTTGGAACTTTAATCTGGAACTGGATTTTGGAAGTGAAATTTGAAACTCGAATGTAGAAGTGTAATTTGGAATTGGAATTTGGAACTGGAAGTTGGAAGTGAAATTTCAAATTGGAATTTAGAACTGGAATTTGGAACTGGAATTTGGCAGTGGAGTTTGGAAGTGGAATTTCAAACTTGAATTCAGAAGTTGAATTTGGAATTGGAATTTAGTACTTGAATTTGGAAGTCGAATGTAGAATTGGAATTTGGAACTGGAATTTGGAAGTGGAATTTAGAACTGCAATTTGGAAGTGGAATTTGGAAATTGAATTTGGAATTGGAATTTGAAACACAAATTTTAAAAGGTACTTAGAAAGCAAACTTTATTAATAAGTTGTAATTTGAATGTGGAATCATCATTTCAGTGTGCAATTGAAATGCGACATGTGGAAGAGAATTCTAGTATCAGAAACTGTAATAGGAAAGCAGATGGGGAATTGGGAACGGGAGTGTAAGTGAATTTGAGAATTGCATTTGGTCATTGGAGGTTGGAACTCGAATTTGGAATGGGAATTTGGAAGTGGATGTTTGAAGCAGAATTGGGAATTTGACTTTAGAAGTGGAATTTGGAAGTAGAGTTTGGAATTGGAATTTACCATTGGAATTTGGAAGTGAAATTTGGAATTGGAATTTGAAACATAAATTTACAAGGGTACTTAGAAAGAAGAATTTCATTCAAAATGAGAAAATTAAATCTGGAATCATAATTTCAGGATACAATTGAAGTGCGACATGTGGAAGAGAATTAGAGTATCAGAATTTGGAAAAGGGAATCAGACGGGGAATTAGGATGGGCAAGGTGGAAGTGGATTTTCGAATTTCATTTCCTAATTGGCGGTTGGAACTGGAATTTGGAAGTGAAATTTAGAATTGGAATTTGGAACTGGAATATGGAAGTGGGATTTGGAAGTGGAATTTAGAATTGTAATTTGTTACCTGAATTTGGAAGTGGAATTAAGAATGGGAATTTAAAGTGGAATTTTCAGGTGGAATTTGGAATTAGCATTTGAAACACAAATTTACAAGGGTTCTTACAAAGCAGAATTTGATTAAAAAGAGGCAATGTGAATCTGGAATCAAAATTTCAGGATGCACTTGAAGTGCGACATGTGGAAGGGAATTATATTATCAGAAATTGGAAAAGGAAATGAGAAGGGGAATTGGGAATGGAATTGTGGAAGTGTATTTCAGAAAAGCATTTGGTAATTGGAGCTTGGAACTGTAATTTCGAATTAGAATTGAGAACTGGAATTTGATACTGAAATTTGGAAGTGAAATTTAAAATTGGAATTTAGAACTGGAATTTGAAAGCCGAATTTGGAACTGGAGTTTGGAAGCAGAATTTGGAATTGGAATGTGGAAGCGGATTTTGGAATCAGAATTTGGAATTGGCATTTAGAACTGGAATATGGAAGTGGAATTTGGATGTGGAATTTAACCTTGGAATTTCGAACCTGGAATTTGGAAGTGAAATTTAGAATTAGAATTCAGAACTGGAATTTGGGAGTGGAATTTGGAACTTCAATTAGGAACTGGAATTTAGAAGTGGAATTTGAAATTCGAATTTAGAAGTGGAACTTGGAATTGGAATTTGGAAGTGGAATTTGGAAGCGGAATTTGGAATTGGGAATTTGGACTGGAATTTAGAATTGAAATTTGGAATTGGAATTTAGAACTGGAATTTGGAAGTTGAATGTAGAATTGGAATTTGGAAATTGAATTTTAAGTGTTATTTGAAACACAACTTTAAAAGGGTACTTAGAAAGCAGACTTTTATCGATAAGTTGTAATTTGAATCTGGAATCATAATTTCCGGATGCAATTGAAGTGCCACATGCGGAAGAGAATTCTAGTATTAGAAACTGGAAAAGGAAATCAGAAGGGGAATTAGGATCGGGACTGTGGAAGTGGATTTTAGAATTTCATTTGGTAATTGCCGGTTGGAACTGGAATTTGGAAGTGACATTTAGAATTGGAATTTAGAACTGTAATTTGCAAGTGGAATTTGGAACTGGAATTTGGAAGTGGAATTTGGAATTGGAATTTAGAATTGGAATGCAGAACTGGAATTTGTAAGTGGAATTTGGAACTTTAATCTGGAACTGGATTTTGGAAGTGAAATTTGAAACTCGAATGTAGAAGTGTAATTTGGAATTGGAATTTGGAACTGGAAGTTGGAAGTGAAATTTCAAATTGGAATTTAGAACTGGAATTTGGAAGTGGAGTTTGGAAGTGGAATTTCAAACTCGAATTCAGAAGTGGAATATGGAATTGGAATTTTTGTACTGGAATTTGGAAGTCGAATGTAGAATTGGAATTTGGAACTGGAATTTGGAAGCGGAATTTAGAACTGCAATTTGGAAGTGGAATTTGGAAATTTAGTTTGGAATTGGAATTTGAAACACCAATTTTAAAGGGGTACTTAGAAAGCAGACTTTATTAATAAGTTGTAATTTGAATGTGGAATCATCTTTTCAGTATGCAATTGAAATGCGACATGTGGAAGAGAATTCTAGTATCAGAAACTGGAATAGGAAAGCAGATGGGGAATTGGGAACGGGAGTGTAAGTGAATTTGAGAATTGCATTTGGTCATTGGAGGTTGGAACTCGAATTTGGAATGGGAATTTGGAAGTGGATGTTTGAAGCAGAATTGGGAATTTGGACTTTAGAAGTGGAATTTGGAAGTAGAGTTTGGAATTGGAATTTACCATTGGAATTTGGAAGTGAAATTTGGAATTGGAATTTGAAACATAAATTTACAAGGGTACTTAGAAAGAAGAATTTCATTCAAAATGAGAAAATTAAATCTGGAATCATAATTTCAGGATACAATTGAAGTGCGACATGTGGAAGAGAATTACAGTATCAGAATGTGGAAAAGGGAATCAGACGGGGAATTAGGATGGGCAAGGTGGAAGTGGATTTTCGAATTTCATTTCCTAATTGGCGGTTGGAACTGGAATTTGGAAGTGAAATTTAGAATTGGAATTTGGAACTGGAATGATGGAAGTGGGATTTGGAAGTGGAATTTAGAATTGTAATTTGTTACCTGAATTTGGAAGTGGAATTAAGAATGGGAATTTAAAGTGGAATTTTCAGGTGGAATTTGGAATTAGAATTTGAAACACAAATTTACAAGGGTTCTTACAAAGCAGAATTTGATTAAAAAGAGGCAATGTGAATCTGGAATCAAAATTTCAGGATGCACTTGAAGTGCGACATGTGGAAGGGAATTATATTATCAGAAATTGGAAAAGGAAATGAGAAGGGGAATTGGGAATGGAATTGTGGAAGTGTATTTCAGAAAAAGCATTTGGTAATTGGAGCTTGGAACTGTAATTTCGAATTAGAATTGAGAACTGGAATTTGATACTGAAATTTGGAAGTGAAATTTAAAATTGGAATTTAGAACTGGAATTTGAAAGCCGAATTTGGAACTGGAGTTTGCAAGCAGAATTTTGGAATTGGAATGTGGAAGTGGATTTTGGAATCAGAATTTGGAATTGGCATTTAGAACTGGAATATGGAAGTGGAATTTGGAAGTGGAATTTAACCGTGGAATTTCGAACCTGGAATTTGGAAGTGAAATTTAGAATTAGAATTCAGAACTGGGAATTTGGGAGTGGAATTTGGAACTTCAATTAGGAACTGGAATTTAGAAGTGGAATTTGAAATTCGAATTTAGAAGTGGAATTTGGAATTGGAATTTGGAATTTGGAAGCGGGGAATTTGGAAGCGGAATTTGGACTTGGAATTTAGGAATTGGAATTTAGGAATTGGAATTTGGGAAGTTGAATGTAGAATTGGAATTTGGAAATTGAATTTTTAAGTGTTATTTGAAACACAACTTTAAAAGGGTACTTAGAAAGCAGACTTTTATCGATAAGTTGTAATTTGAATCTGGAATCATAATTTCCGGATGCAATTGAAGTGCCACATGCGGAAGAGAATTCTAGTATTAGAAACTGAAAAGGAAATCAGAAGGGGAATTAGGATCGGGACTGTGGAAGTGGATTTTAGAATTTCATTTGGTAATTGCCGGTTGGAACTGGAATTTGGAAGTGACATTTAGAATTGGAATTTAGAACTGTAATTTGCAAGTGGAATTTGGAACTGGAATTTGGAAGTGGAATTTGGAATTGGAATTTAGAATTGGAATGCAGAACTGGAATTTGTAAGTGGAATTTGGAACTTTAATCTGGAACTGGATTTTGGAAGTGAAATTTGAAACTCGAATGTAGAAGTGTAATTTGGAATTGGAATTTGGAACTGGAAGTTGGAAGTGAAATTTCAAATTGGAATTTAGAACTGGAATTTGGAAGTGGAGTTTGGAAGTGGAATTTCACACTCGAATTCAGAAGTGGAATATGGAATTGGAATTTTTGTACTGGAATTTGGAAGTCGAATGTAGAATTGGAATTTGGAACTGGAATTTGGAAGCGGAATTTAGAACTGCAATTTGGAAGTGGAATTTGGAAATTTAGTTTGGAATTGGAATTTGAAACACCAATTTTAAAGGGTACTTAGAAAGCAGACTTTATTAATAAGTTGTAATTTGAATGTGGAATCATCTTTTCAGTATGCAATTGAAATGCGACATGTGGAAGAGAATTCTAGTATCAGAAACTGGAATAGGAAAGCAGATGGGGAATTGGGAACGGAGTGTAAGTGAATTTGAGAATTGCATTTGGTCATTGGAGGTTGGAACTCGAATTTGGAATGGGAATTTGGAAGTGGATGTTGAAGCAGAATTGGGAATTTGACTTTAGAAGTGGAATTTGGAAGTAGAGTTTGGAATTGGAATTTACCATTGGAATTTGGAAGTGAAATTTGGAATTGGAATTTGAAACATAAATTTACAAGGGTACTTAGAAAGAAGAATTTCATTCAAAATGAGAAAATTAAATCTGGAATCATAATTTCAGGATACAATTGAAGTGCGACATGTGGAAGAGAATTACAGTATCAGAATGTGGAAAAGGGAATCAGACGGGGAATTAGGATGGGCAAGGTGGAAGTGGATTTTCGAATTTCATTTCCTAATTGGCGGTTGGAACTGGAATTTGGAAGTGAAATTTAGAATTGGAATTTGGAACTGGAATATGGAAGTGGGATTTGGAATTGGAATTTAGAATTGTAATTTGTTACCTGAATTTGGAAGTGGAATTAAGAATGGGAATTTAAAGTGGAATTTTCAGGTGGAATTTGGAATTAGAATTTGAAACACAAATTTACAAGGGTTCTTACAAAGCAGAATTTGATTAAAAAGAGGCAATGTGAATCTGGAATCAAAATTTCAGGATGCACTTGAAGTGCGACATGTGGAAGGGAATTATATTATCAGAAATTGGAAAAGGAAATGAGAAGGGGAATTGGGAATGGAATTGTGGAAGTGTATTTCAGAAAAGCATTTGGTAATTGGAGCTTGGAACTGTAATTTCGAATTAGAATTGAGAACTGGAATTTGATACTGAAATTTGGAAGTGAAATTTAAATTGGAATTTAGAACTGGAATTTGGAAGTGGAGTTTGGAAGTGGAATTTCAAACTCGAATTCAGAAGTGGAATATGGAATTGGAATTTTTGTACTGGAATTTGGAAGTCGAATGTAGAATTGGAATTTGGAACTGGAATTTGGAAGCGGAATTTAGAACTGCAATTTGGAAGTGGAATTTGGAATTTAGTTTGGAATTGGAATTTGAAACACCAATTTTAAAGGGTACTTAGAAAGCAGACTTTATTAATAAGTTGTAATTTGAATGTGGAATCATCTTTTCAGTATGCAATTGAAATGCGACATGTGGAAGAGAATTCTAGTATCAGAAACTGGAATAGGAAAGCAGATGGGGAATTGGGAACGGGAGTGTAAGTGAATTTGAGAATTGCATTTGGTCATTGGAGGTTGGAACTCGAATTTGGAATGGGAATTTGGAAGAATTTGGAATGGGAATTTGGAAGTGGATGTTTGAAGCAGAATTGGGAATTTGACTTTAGAAGTGGAATTTGGAAGTAGAGTTTGGAATTGGAATTTACCATTGGAATTTGGAAGTGAAATTTGGAATTGGAATTTGAAACATAAATTTACAAGGGTACTTAGAAAGAAGAATTTAATTCAAAATGAGAAAAATTAAATCTGGAATCATAATTTCAGGATACAATTGAAGTGCGACATGTGGAAGAGAATTAGAGTATCAGAATTTGGAAAAGGGAATCAGACGGGGAATTAGGATGGGCAAGGTGGAAGTGGATTTTCGAATTTCATTTCCTAATTGGCGGTTGGAACTGGAATTTGGAAGTGAAATTTAGAATTGGAATTTGGAACTGGAATATGGAAGTGGGATTTGGAAGTGGAATTTAGAATTGTAATTTGTTACCTGAATTTGGAAGTGGAATTAAGAATGGGAATTTAAAGTGGAATTTTTCAGGGTGGAATTTGGAATTAGCATTTGAAACACAAATTTACAAGGGTTCTTACAAAGCAGAATTTGATTAAAAAGAGGCAATGTGAATCTGGAATCAAAATTTCAGGATGCACTTGAAGTGCGACATGTGGAAGGGAATTATATTATCAGAAATTGGAAAAGGAAATGAGAAGGGGAATTGGGAATGGAATTGTGGAAGTGTATTTCAGAAAAGCATTTGGTAATTGGAGCTTGGAACTGTAATTTCGAATTAGAATTGAGAACTGGAATTTGATACTGAAATTTGGAAGTGAAATTTAAAATTGGAATTTAGAACTGGAATTTGAAAGCCGAATTTGGAACTGGAGTTTGGAAGCAGAATTTGGAATTGGAATGTGGAAGTGGATTTTGGAATCAGAATTTGGAATTGGCATTTAGAACTGGAATATGGAAGTGGAATTTGGACGTGGAATTTAACCTTGGAATTTCGAACCTGGAATTTGGAAGTGAAATTTAGAATTAGAATTCAGAACTGGAATTTGGGAGTGGAATTTGGAACTTTCAATTAGGAACTGGAATTTAGAAGTGGAATTTGAAATTCGAATTTAGAAGTGGAATTTGGAATTGGAATTTGGAAGTGGAATTTGGAAGCAGAATTTGGAATTGGAATTTGGACTTGGAATTTAGAATTGGAATTTGGAATTGGAATTTAGAACTGGAATTTGGAAGTTGAATGTAGAATTGGAATTTGGAAATTGAATTTTTAAGTGTTATTTGAAACACAACTTTAAAAGGGTACTTAGAAAGCAGACTTTTATCAATAAGTTGTAATTTGAATCTGGAATCATAATTTCCGGATGCAATTGAAGTGCCACATGCGGAAGAGAATTCTAGTATTAGAAACTGGAAAAGGAAATCAGAAGGGGAATTAGGATCGGGACTGTGGAAGTGGATTTTAGAATTTCATTTGGTAATTGCCGGTTGGAACTGGAATTTGGAAGTGACATTTAGAATTGGAATTTAGAACTGTAATTTGCAAGTGGAATTTGGAACTGGAATTTGGAAGTGGAATTTGGAATTGGAATTTAGAATTGGAATGCAGAACTGGAATTTGTAAGTGGAATTTGGAACTTTAATCTGGAACTGGATTTTGGAAGTGAAATTTGAAACTCGAATGTAGAAGTGTAATTTGGAATTGGAATTTGGAACTGGAAGTTGGAAGTGAAATTTCAAATTGGAATTTAGAACTGGAATTGGAAGTCGGAGTTTGGAAGTGGGAATTTCAAACTCGAATTCAGAAGTGGAATATGGAATTGGAATTTTTGTACTGGAATTTGGAAGTCGAATGTAGAATTGGAATTTGGAACTGGAATTTGGAAGCGGAATTTAGAACTGCAATTTGGAAGTGGAATTTGGAAATTTAGTTTGGAATTGGAATTTGAGACACCAATTTTAAAGGGTACTTAGAAAGCAGACTTTATTAATAAGTTGTAATTTGAATGTGGAATCATCTTTTCAGTATGCAATTGAAATGCGACATGTGGAAGAGAATTCTAGTATCAGAAACTGGAATAGGAAAGCAGATGGGGAATTGGGAACGGAGTGTAAGTGAATTTGAGAATTGCATTTGGTCATTGGAGGTTGGAACTCGAATTTGGAATGGGAATTTGGAAGTGGATGTTTGAAGCAGAATTGGGAATTTGACTTTAGAAGTGGAATTTGGAAGTAGAGTTTGGAATTGGAATTTACCATTGGAATTTGGAAGTGAAATTTGGAATTGGAATTTGAAACATAAATTTACAAGGGTACTTAGAAAGAAGAATTTAATTCAAAATGAGAAAATTAAATCTGGAATCATAATTTCAGGATACAATTGAAGTGCGACATGTGGAAGAGAATTAGAGTATCAGAATGTGGAAAAGGGAATCAGACGGGGAATTAGGATGGGCAAGGTGAAGTGGATTTTCGAATTTCATTTCCTAATTGGCGGTTGGAACTGGAATTTGGAAGTGAAATTTAGAATTGGAATTTGGAACTGGAATATGGAAGTGGGATTTGGAAGTGGAATTTAGAATTGTAATTTGTTACCTGAATTTGGAAGTGGAATTAAGAATGGGAATTTAAAGTGGAATTTTCAGGTGGAATTTGGAATTAGCATTTGAAACACAAATTTACAAGGGTTCTTACAAAGCAGAATTTGATTAAAAAGAGGCAATGTGAATCTGGAATCAAAATTTCAGGATGCACTTGAAGTGCGACATGTGGAAGGGAATTATATTATCAGAAATTGGAAAAGGAAATGAGAAGGGGAATTGGGAATGGAATTGTGGAAGTGTATTTCAGAAAAGCATTTGGTAATTGGAGCTTGGAACTGTAATTTCGAATTAGAATTGAGAACTGGAATTTGATACTGAAATTTGGAAGTGAAATTTAAAATTGGAATTTAGAACTGGAATTTGAAAGCCGAATTTGGAACTGGAGTTTGCAAGCAGAACTTGGAGTTGGAATGTGGAAGTGGATTTTGGAATCAGAATTTGGAATTGGCATTTAGAACTGGAATATGGAAGTGGAATTTGGACGTGGAATTTAACCTTGGAATTTCGAACCTGGAATTTGGAAGTGAAATTTAGAATTAGAATTCAGAACTGGAATTTGGGAGTGGAATTTGGAACTTCAATTAGGAACTGGAATTTAGAAGTGGAATTTGAAATTCGAATTTAGAAGTGGAATTTGGAATTGGAATTTGGAAGTGGAATTTGGAAGCGGAATTTGGAATTGGAATTTGGACTTGGAATTTAGAATTGGAATTTGGAATTGGAATTTAGAAGTGGAATTTGGAAGTTGAATGTAGAATTGGAATTTGGAAATTGAATTTTTAAGTGTTATTTGAAACACAACTTTAAAAGGGTCCTTAGAAAGCAGACTTTTATCGATAAGTTGTAATTAGAATCTGGAATCATAATTTCCGGATGCAATTGAAGTGCCACATGCGGAAGAGAATTCTAGTATTAGAAACTGGAAAAGGAAATCAGAAGGGGAATTAGGATCGGGACTGTGGAAGTGGATTTTAGAATTTCATTTGGTAATTGCCGGTTGGAACTGGAATTTGGAAGTGACATTTAGAATTGGAATTTAGAACTGTAATTTGCAAGTGGAATTTGGAACTGGAATTTGGAAGTGGAATTTGGAATTGGAATTTAGAATTGGAATTTGGAACTGGAATATGGAAGTGTGATTTGGAAGTGGAATTTAGAATTGTAATTTGTTACCTGAATTTGGAAGTGGAATTAAGAATGGGAATTTAAAGTGGAATTTTCAGGTGGAATTTGGAATTAGCATTTGAAACACAAATTTACAAGGGTTCTTACAAAGCAGAATTTGATTAAAAAGAGGCAATGTGAATCTGGAATCAAAATTTCAGGATGCACTTGAAGTGCGACATGTGGAAGGGAATTATATTATCAGAAATTGGAAAAGGAAATGAGAAGGGGAATTGGGAATGGAATTGTGGAAGTGTATTTCAGAAAAGCATTTGGTAATTGGAGCTTGGAACTGTAATTTCGAATTAGAATTGAGAACTGGAATTTGATACTGAAATTTGGAAGTGAAATTTAAAATTGGAATTTAGAACTGGAATTTGAAAGCCGAATTTGGAACTGGAGTTTGCAAGCAGAATTTGGAATTGGAATGTGGAAGTGGATTTTGGAATCAGAATTTGGAATTGGCATTTAGAACTGGAATATGGAAGTGGAATTTGGACGTGGAATTTAACCTTGGAATTTCGAACCTGGAATTTGGAAGTGAAATTTAGAATTAGAATTCAGAACTGGAATTTGGGAGTGGAATTTGGAACTTCAATTAGGAACTGGAATTTAGAAGTGGAATTTGAAATTCGAATTTAGAAGTGGAATTTGGAATTGGAATTTGGAAGTGGAATTTGGAAGCGGAATTTGGAATTGGAATTTGGACTTGGAATTTAGAATTGGAATTTGGAATTGGAATTTAGAACTGGAATTTGGAAGTTGAATGTAGAATTGGAATTTGGAAATTGAATTTTTAAGTGTTATTTGAAACACAACTTTAAAAGGGTACTTAGAAAGCAGACTTTTATCGATAAGTTGTAATTTGAATCTGGAATCATAATTTCCGGATGCAATTGAAGTGCCACATGCGGAAGAGAATTCTAGTATTAGAAACTGGAAAAGGAAATCAGAAGGGGAATTAGGATCGGGACTGTGGAAGTGGATTTTAGAATTTCATTTGGTAATTGCCGGTTGGAACTGGAATTTGGAAGTGACATTTAGAATTGGAATTTAGAACTGTAATTTGCAAGTGGAATTTGGAACTGGAATTTGGAAGTGGAATTTGGAATTGGAATTTAAAATTGGAATGCAGAACTGGAATATGGAAGTGGGATTTGGAAGTGGAATTTAGAATTGTAATTTGTTACCTGAATTTGGAAGTGGAATTAAGAATGGGAATTTAACGTGGAATTTTCAGGTGGAATTTGGAATTAGAATTTGAAACACAAATTTACAAGAGTTCTTACAAAGCAGAATTTGATTAAAAAGAGGCAATGTGAATCTGGAATCAAAATTTCAGGATGCACTTGAAGTGCGACATGTGGAAGGGAATTATATTATCAGAAATTGGAAAAGGAAATGAGAAGGGGAATTGGGAATGGAATTGTGGAAGTGTATTTCAGAAAAGCATTTGGTAATTGGAGCTTGGAACTGTAATTTCGAATTAGAATTGAGAACTGGAATTTGATACTGAAATTTGGAAGTGAAATTTAAAATTGGAATTTAGAACTGGAATTTGAAAGCCGAATTTGGAACTGGAGTTTGCAAGCAGAATTTGGAATTGGAATGTGGAAGTGGATTTTGGAATCAGAATTTGGAATTGGCATTTAGAACTGGAATATGGAAGTGGAATTTGGACGTGGAATTTAACCTTGGAATTTCGAACCTGGAATTTGGAAGTGAAATTTAGAATTAGAATTCAGAACTGGAATTTGGGAGTGGAATTTGGAACTTTAATTAGGAACTGGAATTTAGAAGTGGAATTTGAAATTCGAATTTAGAAGTGGAATTTGGAATTGGAATTTGGAAGTGGAATTTGGAAGCGGAATTTGGAATTGGAATTTGGACTTGGAATTTAGAATTGGAATTTGGAATTGGAATTTAGAACTGGAATTTGGAAGTTGAATGTACAATTGGAATTTGGAAATTGAATTTTTAAGTGTTATTTGAAACACAACTTTAAAAGGGTACTTAGAAAGCAGACTTTTATCGATAAGTTGTAATTTGAATCTGGAATCATAATTTCCGGATGCAATTGAAGTGCCACATGCGGAAGAGAATTCTAGTATTAGAAACTGGAAAAGGAAATCAGAAGGGGAATTAGGATCGGGACTGGGGAAGTGGATTTTAGAATTTCATTTGGTAATTGCCGGTTGGAACTGGAATTTGGAAGTGACATTTAGAATTGGAATTTAGAACTGTAATTTGCAAGTGGAATTTGGAACTGGAATTTGGAAGTGGAATTTGGAATTGGAATTTAGAATTGGAATGCAGAACTGGAATTTGTAAGTGGAATTTGGAACTTTAATCTGGAACTGGATTTTGGAAGTGAAATTTGAAACTCGAATGTAGAAGTGTAATTTGGAATTGGAATTTGGAACTGGAAGTTGGAAGTGAAATTTCAAATTGGAATTTAGAACTGGAATTTGGAAGTGGAGTTTGGAAGTGGAATTTCAAACTCGAATTCAGAAGTGGAATATGGAATTGGAATTTTTGTACTGGAATTTGGAAGTCGAATGTAGAATTGGAATTTGGAACTGGAATTTGGAAGCGGAATTTAGAACTGCAATTTGCAAGTGGAATTTGGAAATTTAGTTTGGAATTGGAATTTGAAACACCAATTTTAAAGGGTACTTAGAAAGCAGACTTTATTAATAAGTTGTAATTTGAATGTGGAATCATCTTTTCAGTATGCAATTGAAATGCGACATGTGGAAGAGAATTCTAGTATCAGAAACTGGAATAGGAAAGCAGATGGGGAATTGGGAACGGGAGTGTAAGTGAATTTGAGAATTGCATTTGGTCATTGGAGGTTGGAACTCGAATTTGGAATATGAATTTGGAAGTGGATGTTTGAAGCAGAATTGGGAATTTGACTTTAGAAGTGGAATTTGGAAGTAGAGTTTGGAATTGGAATTTACCATTGGAATTTGGAAGTGAAATTTGGAATTGGAATTTGAAACATAAATTTACAAGGGTACTTAGAAAGAAGAATTTAATTCAAAATGAGAAAATTAAATCTGGAATCATAATTTCAGGATACAATTGAAGTGCGACATGTGGAAGAGAATTAGAGTATCAGAATTTGGAAAAGGGAATCAGACGGGGAATTAGGATGGGCAAGGTGGAAGTGGATTTTCGAATTTCATTTCCTAATTGGCGGTTGGAACTGGAATTTGGAAGTGAAATTTAGAATTGGAATTTGGAACTGGAATATGGAAGTGGGATTTGGAAGTGGAATTTAGAATTGTAATTTGTTACCTGAATTTGGAAGTGGAATTAAGAATGGGAATTTAAAGTGGAATTTTCAGGTGGAATTTGGAATTAGCATTTGAAACACAAATTTACAAGGGTTCTTACAAAGCAGAATTTGATTAAAAAGAGGCAATGTGAATCTGGAATCAAAATTTCAGGATGCACTTGAAGTGCGACATGTGGAAGGGAATTATATTATCAGAAATTGGAAAAGGAAATGAGAAGGGGAATTGGGAATGGAATTGTGGAAGTGTATTTCAGAAAAGCATTTGGTAATTGGAGCTTGGAACTGTAATTTCGAATTAGAATTGAGAACTGGAATTTGATACTGAAATTTGGAAGTGAAATTTAAAATTGGAATTTAGAACTGGAATTTGAAAGCCGAATTTGGAACTGGAGTTTGGAAGCAGAATTTGGAATTGGAATGTGGAAGTGGATTTTGGAATCAGAATTTGGAATTGGCATTTAGAACTGGAATATGGAAGTGGAATTTGGACGTGGAATTTAACCTTGGAATTTCGAACCTGGAATTTGGAAGTGAAATTTAGAATTAGAATTCAGAACTGGAATTTGGGAGTGGAATTTGGAACTTCAATTAGGAACTGGAATTTAGAAGTGGAATTTGAAATTCGAATTTAGAAGTGGAATTTGGAATTGGAATTTGGAAGTGGAATTTGGAAGCGGAATTTGGAATTGGAATTTGGACTTGGAATTTAGAATTGGAATTTGGAATTGGAATTTAGAACTGGAATTTGGAAGTTGAATGTAGAATTGGAATTTGGAAATTGAATTTTTAAGTGTTATTTGAAACACAACTTTAAAAGGGTACTTAGAAAGCAGACTTTTATCGATAAGTTGTAATTTGAATCTGGAATCATAATTTCCGGATGCAATTGAAGTGCCACATGCGGAAGAGAATTCTAGTATTAGAAACTGGAAAAGGAAATCAGAAGGGGAATTAGGATCGGGACTGTGGAAGTGGATTTTAGAATTTCATTTGGTAATTGCCGGTTGGAACTGGAATTTGGAAGTGACATTTAGAATTGGAATTTAGAACTGTAATTTGCAAGTGGAATTTGGAACTGGAATTTGGAAGTGGAATTTGGAATTCGAATTTAGAATTGGAATGCAGAACTGGAATATGGAAGTGGGATTTGGAAGTGGAATTTAGAATTGTAATTTGTTACCTGAATTTGGAAGTGGAATTACGAATGGGAATTTAAAGTGGAATTTTCAGGTGGAATTTGGAATTAGCATTTGAAACACAAATTTACAAGGGTTCTTACAAAGCAGAATTTGATTAAAAAGAGGCAATGTGAATCTGGAATCAAAATTTCAGGATGCACTTGAAGTGCGACATGTGGAAGGGAATTATATTATCAGAAATTGGAAAAGGAAATGAGAAGGGGAATTGGGAATGGAATTGTGGAAGTGTATTTCAGAAAAGCATTTGGTAATTGGAGCTTGGAACTGTAATTTCGAATTAGAATTGAGAACTGGAATTTGATACTGAAATTTGGAAGTGAAATTTAAAATTGGAATTTAGAACTGGAATTTGAAAGCCGAATTTGGAACTGGAGTTTGGAAGCAGAATTTGGAATTGGAATGTGGAAGTGGATTTTGGAATCAGAATTTGGAATTGGCATTTAGAACTGGAATATGGAAGTGGAATTTGGACGTGGAATTTAACCTTGGAATTTCGAACCTGGAATTTGGAAGTGAAATTTAGAATTAGAATTCAGAACTGGAATTTGGGAGTGGAATTTGGAACTTCAATTAGGAACTGGAATTTAGAAGTGGAATTTGAAATTCGAATTTAGAAGTGGAATTTGGAATTGGAATTTGGAAGTGGAATTTGGAAGCGGAATTTGGAATTGGAATTTGGACTTGGAATTTAGAATTGGAATTTGGAATTGGAATTTAGAACTGGAATTTGGAAGTTGAATGTAGAATTGGAATTTGGAAATTGAATTTTTAAGTGTTATTTGAAACACAACTTTAAAAGGGTACTTAGAAAGCAGACTTTTATCGATAAGTTGTAATTTGAATCTGGAATCATAATTTCCGGATGCAATTGAAGTGCCACATGCGGAAGAGAATTCTAGTATTAGAAACTGGAAAAGGAAATCAGAAGGGGAATTAGGATCGGGACTGTGGAAGTGGATTTTAGAATTTCATTTGGTAATTGCCGGTTGGAACTGGAATTTGGAAGTGACATTTAGAATTGGAATTTAGAACTGTAATTTGCAAGTGGAATTTGGAACTGGAATTTGGAAGTGGAATTTGGAATTCGAATTTAGAATTGGAATGCAGAACTGGAATATGGAAGTGGGATTTGGAAGTGGAATTTAGAATTGTAATTTGTTACCTGAATTTGGAAGTGGAATTACGAATGGGAATTTAAAGTGGAATTTTCAGGTGGAATTTGGAATTAGCATTTGAAACACAAATTTACAAGGGTTCTTACAAAGCAGAATTTGATTAAAAAGAGGCAATGTGAATCTGGAATCAAAATTTCAGGATGCACTTGAAGTGCGACATGTGGAAGGGAATTATATTATCAGAAATTGGAAAAGGAAATGAGAAGGGGAATTGGGAATGGAATTGTGGAAGTGTATTTCAGAAAAGCATTTGGTAATTGGAGCTTGGAACTGTAATTTCGAATTAGAATTGAGAACTGGAATTTGATACTGAAATTTGGAAGTGAAATTTAAAATTGGAATTTAGAACTGGAATTTGAAAGCCGAATTTGGAACTGGAGTTTGGAAGCAGAATTTGGAATTGGAATGTGGAAGTGGATTTTGGAATCAGAATTTGGAATTGGCATTTAGAACTGGAATATGGAAGTGGAATTTGGACGTGGAATTTAACCTTGGAATTTCGAACCTGGAATTTGGAAGTGAAATTTAGAATTAGAATTCAGAACTGGAATTTGGGAGTGGAATTTGGAACTTCAATTAGGAACTGGAATTTAGAAGTGGAATTTGAAATTCGAATTTAGAAGTGGAATTTGGAATTGGAATTTGGAAGTGGAATTTGGAAGCGGAATTTGGAATTGGAATTTGGACTTGGAATTTAGAATTGGAATTTGGAATTGGAATTTAGAACTGGAATTTGGAAGTTGAATGTAGAATTGGAATTTGGAAATTGAATTTTTAAGTGTTATTTGAAACACAACTTTAAAAGGGTACTTAGAAAGCAGACTTTTATCGATAAGTTGTAATTTGAATCTGGAATCATAATTTCCGGATGCAATTGAAGTGCCACATGCGGAAGAGAATTCTAGTATTAGAAACTGGAAAAGGAAATCAGAAGGGGAATTAGGATCGGGACTGTGGAAGTGGATTTTAGAATTTCATTTGGTAATTGCCGGTTGGAACTGGAATTTGGAAGTGACATTTAGAATTGGAATTTAGAACTGTAATTTGCAAGTGGAATTTGGAACTGGAATTTGGAAGTGGAATTTGGAATTGGAATTTAAAATTGGAATGCAGAACTGGAATATGGAAGTGGGATTTGGAAGTGGAATTTAGAATTGTAATTTGTTACCTGAATTTGGAAGTGGAATTAAGAATGGGAATTTAACGTGGAATTTTCAGGTGGAATTTGGAATTAGAATTTGAAACACAAATTTACAAGAGTTCTTACAAAGCAGAATTTGATTAAAAAGAGGCAATGTGAATCTGGAATCAAAATTTCAGGATGCACTTGAAGTGCGACATGTGGAAGGGAATTATATTATCAGAAATTGGAAAAGGAAATGAGAAGGGGAATTGGGAATGGAATTGTGGAAGTGTATTTCAGAAAAGCATTTGGTAATTGGAGCTTGGAACTGTAATTTCGAATTAGAATTGAGAACTGGAATTTGATACTGAAATTTGGAAGTGAAATTTAAAATTGGAATTTAGAACTGGAATTTGAAAGCCGAATTTGGAACTGGAGTTTGCAAGCAGAATTTGGAATTGGAATGTGGAAGTGGATTTTGGAATCAGAATTTGGAATTGGCATTTAGAACTGGAATATGGAAGTGGAATTTGGACGTGGAATTTAACCTTGGAATTTCGAACCTGGAATTTGGAAGTGAAATTTAGAATTAGAATTCAGAACTGGAATTTGGGAGTGGAATTTGGAACTTTAATTAGGAACTGGAATTTAGAAGTGGAATTTGAAATTCGAATTTAGAAGTGGAATTTGGAATTGGAATTTGGAAGTGGAATTTGGAAGCGGAATTTGGAATTGGAATTTGGACTTGGAATTTAGAATTGGAATTTGGAATTGGAATTTAGAACTGGAATTTGGAAGTTGAATGTACAATTGGAATTTGGAAATTGAATTTTTAAGTGTTATTTGAAACACAACTTTAAAAGGGTACTTAGAAAGCAGACTTTTATCGATAAGTTGTAATTTGAATCTGGAATCATAATTTCCGGATGCAATTGAAGTGCCACATGCGGAAGAGAATTCTAGTATTAGAAACTGGAAAAGGAAATCAGAAGGGGAATTAGGATCGGGACTGGGGAAGTGGATTTTAGAATTTCATTTGGTAATTGCCGGTTGGAACTGGAATTTGGAAGTGACATTTAGAATTGGAATTTAGAACTGTAATTTGCAAGTGGAATTTGGAACTGGAATTTGGAAGTGGAATTTGGAATTGGAATTTAGAATTGGAATGCAGAACTGGAATTTGTAAGTGGAATTTGGAACTTTAATCTGGAACTGGATTTTGGAAGTGAAATTTGAAACTCGAATGTAGAAGTGTAATTTGGAATTGGAATTTGGAACTGGAAGTTGGAAGTGAAATTTCAAATTGGAATTTAGAACTGGAATTTGGAAGTGGAGTTTGGAAGTGGAATTTCAAACTCGAATTCAGAAGTGGAATATGGAATTGGAATTTTTGTACTGGAATTTGGAAGTCGAATGTAGAATTGGAATTTGGAACTGGAATTTGGAAGCGGAATTTAGAACTGCAATTTGCAAGTGGAATTTGGAAATTTAGTTTGGAATTGGAATTTGAAACACCAATTTTAAAGGATACTTAGAAAGCAGACTTTATTAATAAGTTGTAATTTGAATGTGGAATCATCTTTTCAGTATGCAATTGAAATGCGACATGTGGAAGAGAATTCTAGTATCAGAAACTGGAATAGGAAAGCAGATGGGGAATTGGGAACGGGAGTGTAAGTGAATTTGAGAATTGCATTTGGTCATTGGAGGTTGGAACTCGAATTTGGAATATGAATTTGGAAGTGGATGTTTGAAGCAGAATTGGGAATTTGACTTTAGAAGTGGAATTTGGAAGTAGAGTTTGGAATTGGAATTTACCATTGGAATTTGGAAGTGAAATTTGGAATTGGAATTTGAAACATAAATTTACAAGGGTACTTAGAAAGAAGAATTTAATTCAAAATGAGAAAATTAAATCTGGAATCATAATTTCAGGATACAATTGAAGTGCGACATGTGGAAGAGAATTAGAGTATCAGAATTTGGAAAAGGGAATCAGACGGGGAATTAGGATGGGCAAGGTGGAAGTGGATTTTCGAATTTCATTTCCTAATTGGCGGTTGGAACTGGAATTTGGAAGTGAAATTTAGAATTGGAATTTGGAACTGGAATATGGAAGTGGGATTTGGAAGTGGAATTTAGAATTGTAATTTGTTACCTGAATTTGGAAGTGGAATTAAGAATGGGAATTTAAAGTGGAATTTTCAGGTGGAATTTGGAATTAGCATTTGAAACACAAATTTACAAGGGTTCTTACAAAGCAGAATTTGATTAAAAAGAGGCAATGTGAATCTGGAATCAAAATTTCAGGATGCACTTGAAGTGCGACATGTGGAAGGGAATTATATTATCAGAAATTGGAAAAGGAAATGAGAAGGGGAATTGGGAATGGAATTGTGGAAGTGTATTTCAGAAAAGCATTTGGTAATTGGAGCTTGGAACTGTAATTTCGAATTAGAATTGAGAACTGGAATTTGATACTGAAATTTGGAAGTGAAATTTAAAATTGGAATTTAGAACTGGAATTTGAAAGCCGAATTTGGAACTGGAGTTTGGAAGCAGAATTTGGAATTGGAATGTGGAAGTGGATTTTGGAATCAGAATTTGGAATTGGCATTTAGAACTGGAATATGGAAGTGGAATTTGGACGTGGAATTTAACCTTGGAATTTCGAACCTGGAATTTGGAAGTGAAATTTAGAATTAGAATTCAGAACTGGAATTTGGGAGTGGAATTTGGAACTTCAATTAGGAACTGGAATTTAGAAGTGGAATTTGAAATTCGAATTTAGAAGTGGAATTTGGAATTGGAATTTGGAAGTGGAATTTGGAAGCGGAATTTGGAATTGGAATTTGGACTTGGAATTTAGAATTGGAATTTGGAATTGGAATTTAGAACTGGAATTTGGAAGTTGAATGTAGAATTGGAATTTGGAAATTGAATTTTTAAGTGTTATTTGAAACACAACTTTAAAAGGGTACTTAGAAAGCAGACTTTTATCGATAAGTTGTAATTTGAATCTGGAATCATAATTTCCGGATGCAATTGAAGTGCCACATGCGGAAGAGAATTCTAGTATTAGAAACTGGAAAAGGAAATCAGAAGGGGAATTAGGATCGGGACTGTGGAAGTGGATTTTAGAATTTCATTTGGTAATTGCCGGTTGGAACTGGAATTTGGAAGTGACATTTAGAATTGGAATTTAGAACTGTAATTTGCAAGTGGAATTTGGAACTGGAATTTGGAAGTGGAATTTGGAATTCGAATTTAGAATTGGAATGCAGAACTGGAATATGGAAGTGGGATTTGGAAGTGGAATTTAGAATTGTAATTTGTTACCTGAATTTGGAAGTGGAATTACGAATGGGAATTTAAAGTGGAATTTTCAGGTGGAATTTGGAATTAGCATTTGAAACACAAATTTACAAGGGTTCTTACAAAGCAGAATTTGATTAAAAAGAGGCAATGTGAATCTGGAATCAAAATTTCAGGATGCACTTGAAGTGCGACATGTGGAAGGGAATTATATTATCAGAAATTGGAAAAGGAAATGAGAAGGGGAATTGGGAATGGAATTGTGGAAGTGTATTTCAGAAAAGCATTTGGTAATTGGAGCTTGGAACTGTAATTTCGAATTAGAATTGAGAACTGGAATTTGATACTGAAATTTGGAAGTGAAATTTAAAATTGGAATTTAGAACTGGAATTTGAAAGCCGAATTTGGAACTGGAGTTTGCAAGCAGAATTTGGAATTGGAATGTGGAAGTGGATTTTGGAATCAGAATTTGGAATTGGCATTTAGAACTGGAATATGGAAGTGGAATTTGGACGTGGAATTTAACCTTGGAATTTCGAACCTGGAATTTGGAAGTGAAATTTAGAATTAGAATTCAGAACTGGAATTTGGGAGTGGAATTTGGAACTTCAATTAGGAACTGGAATTTAGAAGTGGAATTTGAAATTCGAATTTAGAAGTGGAATTTGGAATTGGAATTTGGAAGTGGAATTTGGAAGCGGAATTTGGAATTGGAATTTGGACTTGGAATTTAGAATTGGAATTTGGAATTGGAATTTAGAACTGGAATTTGGAAGTTGAATGTAGAATTGGAATTTGGAAATTGAATTTTTAAGTGTTATTTGAAACACAACTTTAAAAGGGTACTTAGAAAGCAGACTTTTATCGATAAGTTGTAATTTGAATCTGGAATCATAATTTCCGGATGCAATTGAAGTGCCACATGCGGAAGAGAATTCTAGTATTAGAAACTGGAAAAGGAAATCAGAAGGGGAATTAGGATCGGGACTGTGGAAGTGGATTTTAGAATTTCATTTGGTAATTGCCGGTTGGAACTGGAATTTGGAAGTGACATTTAGAATTGGAATTTAGAACTGTAATTTGCAAGTGGAATTTGGAACTGGAATTTGGAAGTGGAATTTGGAATTCGAATTTAGAATTGGAATGCAGAACTGGAATATGGAAGTGGGATTTGGAAGTGGAATTTAGAATTGTAATTTGTTACCTGAATTTGGAAGTGGAATTACGAATGGGAATTTAAAGTGGAATTTTCAGGTGGAATTTGGAATTAGCATTTGAAACACAAATTTACAAGGGTTCTTACAAAGCAGAATTTGATTAAAAAGAGGCAATGTGAATCTGGAATCAAAATTTCAGGATGCACTTGAAGTGCGACATGTGGAAGGGAATTATATTATCAGAAATTGGAAAAGGAAATGAGAAGGGGAATTGGGAATGGAATTGTGGAAGTGTATTTCAGAAAAGCATTTGGTAATTGGAGCTTGGAACTGTAATTTCGAATTAGAATTGAGAACTGGAATTTGATACTGAAATTTGGAAGTGAAATTTAAAATTGGAATTTAGAACTGGAATTTGAAAGCCGAATTTGGAACTGGAGTTTGCAAGCAGAATTTGGAATTGGAATGTGGAAGTGGATTTTGGAATCAGAATTTGGAATTGGCATTTAGAACTGGAATATGGAAGTGGAATTTGGACGTGGAATTTAACCTTGGAATTTCGAACCTGGAATTTGGAAGTGAAATTTAGAATTAGAATTCAGAACTGGAATTTGGGAGTGGAATTTGGAACTTCAATTAGGAACTGGAATTTAGAAGTGGAATTTGAAATTCGAATTTAGAAGTGGAATTTGGAATTGGAATTTGGAAGTGGAATTTGGAAGCGGAATTTGGAATTGGAATTTGGACTTGGAATTTAGAATTGGAATTTGGAATTGGAATTTAGAACTGGAATTTGGAAGTTGAATGTAGAATTGGAATTTGGAAATTGAATTTTTAAGTGTTATTTGAAACACAACTTTAAAAGGGTACTTAGAAAGCAGACTTTTATCGATAAGTTGTAATTTGAATCTGGAATCATAATTTCCGGATGCAATTGAAGTGCCACATGCGGAAGAGAATTCTAGTATTAGAAACTGGAAAAGGAAATCAGAAGGGGAATTAGGATCGGGACTGTGGAAGTGGATTTTAGAATTTCATTTGGTAATTGCCGGTTGGAACTGGAATTTGGAAGTGACATTTAGAATTGGAATTTAGAACTGTAATTTGCAAGTGGAATTTGGAACTGGAATTTGGAAGTGGAATTTGGAATTCGAATTTAGAATTGGAATGCAGAACTGGAATATGGAAGTGGGATTTGGAAGTGGAATTTAGAATTGTAATTTGTTACCTGAATTTGGAAGTGGAATTACGAATGGGAATTTAAAGTGGAATTTTCAGGTGGAATTTGGAATTAGCATTTGAAACACAAATTTACAAGGGTTCTTACAAAGCAGAATTTGATTAAAAAGAGGCAATGTGAATCTGGAATCAAAATTTCAGGATGCACTTGAAGTGCGACATGTGGAAGGGAATTATATTATCAGAAATTGGAAAAGGAAATGAGAAGGGGAATTGGGAATGGAATTGTGGAAGTGTATTTCAGAAAAGCATTTGGTAATTGGAGCTTGGAACTGTAATTTCGAATTAGAATTGAGAACTGGAATTTGATACTGAAATTTGGAAGTGAAATTTAAAATTGGAATTTAGAACTGGAATTTGAAAGCCGAATTTGGAACTGGAGTTTGCAAGCAGAATTTGGAATTGGAATGTGGAAGTGGATTTTGGAATCAGAATTTGGAATTGGCATTTAGAACTGGAATATGGAAGTGGAATTTGGACGTGGAATTTAACCTTGGAATTTCGAACCTGGAATTTGGAAGTGAAATTTAGAATTAGAATTCAGAACTGGAATTTGGGAGTGGAATTTGGAACTTTAATTAGGAACTGGAATTTAGAAGTGGAATTTGAAATTCGAATTTAGAAGTGGAATTTGGAATTGGAATTTGGAAGTGGAATTTTGAAGCGGAATTTGGAATTGGAATTTGGACTTGGAATTTAGAATTGGAATTTGGAATTGGAATTTAGAACTGGAATTTGGAAGTTGAATGTAGAATTGGAATTTGGAAATTGAATTTTTAAGTGTTATTTGAAACACAACTTTAAAAGGGTACTTAGAAAGCAGACTTTTATCGATAAGTTGTAATTTGAATCTGGAATCATAATTTCCGGATGCAATTGAAGTGCCACATGCGGAAGAGAATTCTAGTATTAGAAACTGGAAAAGGAAATCAGAAGGGGAATTAGGATCGGGACTGTGGAAGTGGATTTTAGAATTTCATTTGGTAATTGCCGGTTGGAACTGGAATTTGGAAGTGACATTTAGAATTGGAATTTAGAACTGTAATTTGCAAGTGGAATTTGGAACTGGAATTTGGAAGTGGAATTTGGAATTGGAATTTAGAATTGGAATGCAGAACTGGAATTTGTAAGTGGAATTTGGAACTTTAATCTGGAACTGGATTTTGGAAGTGAAATTTGAAACTCGAATGTAGAAGTGTAATTTGGAATTGGAATTTGGAACTGGAAGTTGGAAGTGAAATTTCAAATTGGAATTTAGAACTGGAATTTGGAAGTGGAGTTTGGAAGTGGAATTTCAAACTCGAATTCAGAAGTGGAATATGGAATTGGAATTTTTGTACTGGAATTTGGAAGTCGAATGTAGAATTGGAATTTGGAACTGGAATTTGGAAGCGGAATTTAGAACTGCAATTTGGAAGTGGAATTTGGAAATTTAGTTTGGAATTGGAATTTGAAACACCAATTTTAAAGGGTACTTAGAAAGCAGACTTTATTAATAAGTTGTAATTTGAATGTGGAATCATCTTTTCAGTATGCAATTGAAATGCGACATGTGGAAGAGAATTCTAGTATCAGAAACTGGAATAGGAAAGCAGATGGGGAATTGGGAACGGAGTGTAAGTGAATTTGAGAATTGCATTTGGTCATTGGAGGTTGGAACTCGAATTTGGAATGGGAATTTGGAAGTGGATGTTTGAAGCAGAATTGGGAATTTGACTTTAGAAGTGGAATTTGGAAGTAGAGTTTGGAATTGGAATTTACCATTGGAATTTGGAAGTGAAATTTGGAATTGGAATTTGAAACATAAATTTACAAGGGTACTTAGAAAGAAGAATTTAATTCAAAATGAGAAAATTAAATCTGGAATCATAATTTCAGGATACAATTGAAGTGCGACATGTGGAAGAGAATTAGAGTATCAGAATGTGGAAAAGGGAATCAGACGGGGAATTAGGATGGGCAAGGTGGAAGTGGATTTTCGAATTTCATTTCCTAATTGGCGGTTGGAACTGGAATTTGGAAGTGAAATTTAGAATTGGAATTTGGAACTGGAATATGGAAGTGGGATTTGGAAGTGGAATTTAGAATTGTAATTTGTTACCTGAATTTGGAAGTGGAATTAAGAATGGGAATTTAAAGTGGAATTTTCAGGTGGAATTTGGAATTAGCATTTGAAACACAAATTTACAAGGGTTCTTACAAAGCAGAATTTGATTAAAAAGAGGCAATGTGAATCTGGAATCAAAATTTCAGGATGCACTTGAAGTGCGACATGTGGAAGGGAATTATATTATCAGAAATTGGAAAAGGAAATGAGAAGGGGAATTGGGAATGGAATTGTGGAAGTGTATTTCAGAAAAGCATTTGGTAATTGGAGCTTGGAACTGTAATTTCGAATTAGAATTGAGAACTGGAATTTGATACTGAAATTTGGAAGTGAAATTTAAAATTGGAATTTAGAACTGGAATTTGAAAGCCGAATTTGGAACTGCAGTTTGGAAGCAGAATTTGGAATTGGAATGTGGAAGTGGATTTTGGAATCAGAATTTGGAATTGGCATTTAGAACTGGAATATGGAAGTGGAATTTGGACGTGGAATTTAACCTTGGAATTTCGAACCTGGAATTTGGAAGTGAAATTTAGAATTAGAATTCAGAACTGGAATTTGGGAGTGGAATTTGGAACTTCAATTAGGAACTGGAATTTAGAAGTGGAATTTGAAATTCGAATTTAGAAGTGGAATTTGGAATTGGAATTTGGAAGTGGAATTTGGAAGCGGAATTTGGAATTGGAATTTGGACTTGGAATTTAGAATTGGAATTTGGAATTGGAATTTAGAACTGGAATTTGGAAGTTGAATGTAGAATTGGAATTTGGAAATTGAATTTTTAAGTGTTATTTGAAACACAACTTTAAAAGGGTCCTTAGAAAGCAGACTTTTATCGATAAGTTGTAATTTGAATCTGGAATCATAATTTCCGGATGCAATTGAAGTGCCACATGCGGAAGAGAATTCTAGTATTAGAAACTGGAAAAGGAAATCAGAAGGGGAATTAGGATCGGGACTGTGGAAGTGGATTTTAGAATTTCATTTGGTAATTGCCGGTTGGAACTGGAATTTGGAAGTGACATTTAGAATTGGAATTTAGAACTGTAATTTGCAAGTGGAATTTGGAACTGGAATTTGGAAGTGGAATTTGGAATTGGAATTTAGAATTGGAATGCAGAACTGGAATTTGTAAGTGGAATTTGGAACTTTAATCTGGAACTGGATTTTGGAAGTGAAATTTGAAACTCGAATGTAGAAGTGTAATTTGGAATTGGAATTTGGAACTGGAAGTTGGAAGTGAAATTTCAAATTGGAATTTAGAACTGGAATTTGGAAGTGGAGTTTGGAAGTGGAATTTCAAACTCGAATTCAGAAGTGGAATATGGAATTGGAATTTTTGTACTGGAATTTGGAAGTCGAATGTAGAATTGGAATTTGGAACTGGAATTTGGAAGCGGAATTTAGAACTGCAATTTGGAAGTGGAATTTGGAAATTTAGTTTGGAATTGGAATTTGAAACACCAATTTTAAAGGGTACTTAGAAAGCAGACTTTATTAATAAGTTGTAATTTGAATGTGGAATCATCTTTTCAGTATGCAATTGAAATGCGACATGTGGAAGAGAATTCTAGTATCAGAAACTGGAATAGGAAAGCAGATGGGGAATTGGGAACGGGAGTGTAAGTGAATTTGAGAATTGCATTTGGTCATTGGAGGTTGGAACTCGAATTTGGAATGGGAATTTGGAAGTGGATGTTTGAAGCAGAATTGGGAATTTGACTTTAGAAGTGGAATTTGGAAGTAGAGTTTGGAATTGGAATTTACCATTGGAATTTGGAAGTGAAATTTGGAATTGGAATTTGAAACATAAATTTTCAAGGGTACTTAGAAAGAAGAATTTAATTCAAAATGAGAAAATTAAATCTGGAATCATAATTTCAGGATACAATTGAAGTGCGACATGTGGAAGAGAATTACAGTATCAGAATGTGGAAAAGGGAATCAGACGGGGAATTAGGATGGGCAAGGTGGAAGTGGATTTTCGAATTTCATTTCCTAATTGGCGGTTGGAACTGGAATTTGGAAGTGAAATTTAGAATTGGAATTTGGAACTGGAATATGGAAGTGGGATTTGGAAGTGGAATTTAGAATTGTAATTTGTTACCTGAATTTGGAAGTGGAATTAAGAATGGGAATTTAAAGTGGAATTTTCAGGTGGAATTTGGAATTAGCATTTGAAACACAAATTTACAAGGGTTCTTACAAAGCAGAATTTGATTAAAAAGAGGCAATGTGAATCTGGAATCAAAATTTCAGGATGCACTTGAAGTGCGACATGTGGAAGGGAATTATATTATCAGAAATTGGAAAAGGAAATGAGAAGGGGAATTGGGAATGGAATTGTGGAAGTGTATTTCAGAAAAGCATTTGGTAATTGGAGCTTGGAACTGTAATTTCGAATTAGAATTGAGAACTGGAATTTGATACTGAAATTTGGAAGTGAAATTTAAAATTGGAATTTAGAACTGGAATTTGGAAGTGGAGTTTGGAAGTGGAATTTCAAACTCGAATTCAGAAGTGGAATATGGAATTGGAATTTTTGTACTGGAATTTGGAAGTCGAATGTAGAATTGGAATTTGGAACTGGAATTTGGAAGCGGAATTTAGAACTGCAATTTGGAAGTGGAATTTGGAAATTTAGTTTGGAATTGGAATTTGAAACACCAATTTTAAAGGGTACTTAGAAAGCAGACTTTATTAATAAGTTGTAATTTGAATGTGGAATCATCTTTTCAGTATGCAATTGAAATGCGACATGTGGAAGAGAATTCTAGTATCAGAAACTGGAATAGGAAAGCAGATGGGGAATTGGGAACGGGAGTGTAAGTGAATTTGAGAATTGCATTTGGTCATTGGAGGTTGGAACTCGAATTTGAAATGGGAATTTGGAAGTGGATGTTTGAAGCAGAATTGGGAATTTGACTTTAGAAGTGGAATTTGGAAGTAGAGTTTGGAATTGGAATTTACCATTGGAATTTGGAAGTGAAATTTGGAATTGGAATTTGAAACATAAATTTACAAGGGTACTTAGAAAGAAGAATTTAATTCAAAATGAGAAAATTAAATCTGGAATCATAATTTCAGGATACAATTGAAGTGCGACATGTGGAAGAGAATTAGAGTATCAGAATTTGGAAAAGGGAATCAGACGGGGAATTAGGATGGGCAAGGTGGAAGTGGATTTTCGAATTTCATTTCCTAATTGGCGGTTGGAACTGGAATTTGGAAGTGAAATTTAGAATTGGAATTTGGAACTGGAATATGGAAGTGGGATTTGGAAGTGGAATTTAGAATTGTAATTTGTTACCTGAATTTGGAAGTGGAATTAAGAATGGGAATTTAAAGTGGAATTTTCAGGTGGAATTTGGAATTAGCATTTGAAACACAAATTTACAAGGGTTCTTACAAAGCAGAATTTGATTAAAAAGAGGCAATGTGAATCTGGAATCAAAATTTCAGGATGCACTTGAAGTGCGACATGTGGAAGGGAATTATATTATCAGAAATTGGAAAAGGAAATGAGAAGGGGAATTGGGAATGGAATTGTGGAAGTGTATTTCAGAAAAGCATTTGGTAATTGGAGCTTGGAACTGTAATTTCGAATTAGAATTGAGAACTGGAATTTGATACTGAAATTTGGAAGTGAAATTTAAAATTGGAATTTAGAACTGGAATTTGAAAGCCGAATTTGGAACTGGAGTTTGGAAGCAGAATTTGGAATTGGAATGTGGAAGTGGATTTTGGAATCAGAATTTGGAATTGGCATTTAGAACTGGAATATGGAAGTGGAATTTGGACGTGGAATTTAACCTTGGAATTTCGAACCTGGAATTTGGAAGTGAAATTTAGAATTAGAATTCAGAACTGGAATTTGGGAGTGGAATTTGGAACTTCAATTAGGAACTGGAATTTAGAAGTGGAATTTGAAATTCGAATTTAGAAGTGGAATTTGGAATTGGAATTTGGAAGTGGAATTTGGAAGCGGAATTTGGAATTGGAATTTGGACTTGGAATTTAGAATTGGAATTTGGAATTGGAATTTAGAACTGGAATTTGGAAGTTGAATGTAGAATTGGAATTTGGAAATTGAATTTTTAAGTGTTATTTGAAACACAACTTTAAAAGGGTACTTAGAAAGCAGACTTTTATCAATAAGTTGTAATTTGAATCTGGAATCATAATTTCCGGATGCAATTGAAGTGCCACATGCGGAAGAGAATTCTAGTATTAGAAACTGGAAAAGGAAATCAGAAGGGGAATTAGGATCGGGACTGTGGAAGTGGATTTTAGAATTTCATTTGGTAATTGCCGGTTGGAACTGGAATTTGGAAGTGACATTTAGAATTGGAATTTAGAACTGTAATTTGCAAGTGGAATTTGGAACTGGAATTTGGAAGTGGAATTTGGAATTGGAATTTAGAATTGGAATGCAGAACTGGAATTTGTAAGTGGAATTTGGAACTTTAATCTGGAACTGGATTTTGGAAGTGAAATTTGAAACTCGAATGTAGAAGTGTAATTTGGAATTGGAATTTGGAACTGGAAGTTGGAAGTGAAATTTCAAATTGGAATTTAGAACTGGAATTTGGAAGTGGAGTTTGGAAGTGGAATTTCAAACTCGAATTCAGAAGTGGAATATGGAATTGGAATTTTTGTACTGGAATTTGGAAGTCGAATGTAGAATTGGAATTTGGAACTGGAATTTGGAAGCGGAATTTAGAACTGCAATTTGGAAGTGGAATTTGGAAATTTAGTTTGGAATTGGAATTTGAGACACCAATTTTAAAGGGTACTTAGAAAGCAGACTTTATTAATAAGTTGTAATTTGAATGTGGAATCATCTTTTCAGTATGCAATTGAAATGCGACATGTGGAAGAGAATTCTAGTATCAGAAACTGGAATAGGAAAGCAGATGGGGAATTGGGAACGGAGTGTAAGTGAATTTGAGAATTGCATTTGGTCATTGGAGGTTGGAACTCGAATTTGGAATGGGAATTTGGAAGTGGATGTTTGAAGCAGAATTGGGAATTTGACTTTAGAAGTGGAATTTGGAAGTAGAGTTTGGAATTGGAATTTACCATTGGAATTTGGAAGTGAAATTTGGAATTGGAATTTGAAACATAAATTTACAAGGGTACTTAGAAAGAAGAATTTAATTCAAAATGAGAAAATTAAATCTGGAATCATAATTTCAGGATACAATTGAAGTGCGACATGTGGAAGAGAATTAGAGTATCAGAATGTGGAAAAGGGAATCAGACGGGGAATTAGGATGGGCAAGGTGGAAGTGGATTTTCGAATTTCATTTCCTAATTGGCGGTTGGAACTGGAATTTGGAAGTGACATTTAGAATTGGAATTTGGAACTGGAATATGGAAGTGGGATTTGGAAGTGGAATTTAGAATTGTAATTTGTTACCTGAATTTGGAAGTGGAATTAAGAATGGGAATTTAAAGTGGAATTTTCAGGTGGAATTTGGAATTAGCATTTGAAACACAAATTTACAAGGGTTCTTACAAAGCAGAATTTGATTAAAAAGAGGCAATGTGAATCTGGAATCAAAATTTCAGGATGCACTTGAAGTGCGACATGTGGAAGGGAATTATATTATCAGAAATTGGAAAAGGAAATGAGAAGGGGAATTGGGAATGGAATTGTGGAAGTGTATTTCAGAAAAGCATTTGGTAATTGGAGCTTGGAACTGTAATTTCGAATTAGAATTGAGAACTGGAATTTGATACTGAAATTTGGAAGTGAAATTTAAAATTGGAATTTAGAACTGGAATTTGAAAGCCGAATTTGGAACTGGAGTTTGCAAGCAGAATTTGGAATTGGAATGTGGAAGTGGATTTTGGAATCAGAATTTGGAATTGGCATTTAGAACTGGAATATGGAAGTGGAATTTGGACGTGGAATTTAACCTTGGAATTTCGAACCTGGAATTTGGAAGTGAAATTTAGAATTAGAATTCAGAACTGGAATTTGGGAGTGGAATTTGGAACTTCAATTAGGAACTGGAATTTAGAAGTGGAATTTGAAATTCGAATTTAGAAGTGGAATTTGGAATTGGAATTTGGAAGTGGAATTTGGAAGCGGAATTTGGAATTGGAATTTGGACTTGGAATTTAGAATTGGAATTTGGAATTGGAATTTAGAACTGGAATTTGGAAGTTGAATGTAGAATTGGAATTTGGAAATTGAATTTTTAAGTGTTATTTGAAACACAACTTTAAAAGGGTACTTAGAAAGCAGACTTTTATCGATAAGTTGTAATTTGAATCTGGAATCATAATTTCCGGATGCAATTGAAGTGCCACATGCGGAAGAGAATTCTAGTATTAGAAACTGGAAAAGGAAATCAGAAGGGGAATTAGGATCGGGACTGTGGAAGTGGATTTTAGAATTTCATTTGGTAATTGCCGGTTGGAACTGGAATTTGGAAGTGACATTTAGAATTGGAATTTAGAACTGTAATTTGCAAGTGGAATTTGGAACTGGAATTTGGAAGTGGAATTTGGAATTGGAATTTAGAATTGGAATTTGGAACTGGAATATGGAAGTGGGATTTGGAAGTGGAATTTAGAATTGTAATTTGTTACCTGAATTTGGAAGTGGAATTAAGAATGGGAATTTAAAGTGGAATTTTCAGGTGGAATTTGGAATTAGAATTTGAAACACAAATTTACAAGGGTTCTTACAAAGCAGAATTTGATTAAAAAGAGGCAATGTGAATCTGGAATCAAAATTTCAGGATGCACTTGAAGTGCGACATGTGGAAGGGAATTATATTATCAGAAATTGGAAAAGGAAATGAGAAGGGGAATTGGGAATGGAATTGTGGAAGTGTATTTCAGAAAAGCATTTGGTAATTGGAGCTTGGAACTGTAATTTCGAATTAGAATTGAGAACTGGAATTTGATACTGAAATTTGGAAGTGAAATTTAAAATTTGAATTTAGAACTGGAATTTGAAAGCCGAATTTGGAACTGGAGTTTGCAAGCAGAATTTGGAATTGGAATGTGGAAGTGGATTTTGGAATCAGAATTTGGAATTGGCATTTAGAACTGGAATATGGAAGTGGAATTTGGACGTGGAATTTAACCTTGGAATTTCGAACCTGGAATTTGGAAGTGAAATTTAGAATTAGAATTCAGAACTGGAATTTGGGAGTGGAATTTGGAACTTCAATTAGGAACTGGAATTTAGAAGTGGAATTTGAAATTCGAATTTAGAAGTGGAATTTGGAATTGGAATTTGGAAGTGGAATTTGGAAGCGGAATTTGGAATTGGAATTTGGACTTGGAATTTAGAATTGGAATTTGGAATTGGAATTTAGAACTGGAATTTGGAAGTTGAATGTAGAATTGGAATTTGGAAATTGAATTTTTAAGTGTTATTTGAAACACAACTTTAAAAGGGTCCTTAGAAAGCAGACTTTTATCGATAAGTTGTAATTTGAATCTGGAATCATAATTTCCGGATGCAATTGAAGTGCCACATGCGGAAGAGAATTCTAGTATTAGAAACTGGAAAAGGAAATCAGAAGGGGAATTAGGATCGGGACTGTGGAAGTGGATTTTAGAATTTCATTTGGTAATTGCCGGTTGGAACTGGAATTTGGAAGTGACATTTAGAATTGGAATTTAGAACTGTAATTTGCAAGTGGAATTTGGAACTGGAATTTGGAAGTGGAATTTGGAATTCGAATTTAGAATTGGAATGCAGAACTGGAATATGGAAGTGGGATTTGGAAGTGGAATTTAGAATTGTAATTTGTTACCTGAATTTGGAAGTGGAATTACGAATGGGAATTTAAAGTGGAATTTTCAGGTGGAATTTGGAATTAGCATTTGAAACACAAATTTACAAGGGTTCTTACAAAGCAGAATTTGATTAAAAAGAGGCAATGTGAATCTGGAATCAAAATTTCAGGATGCACTTGAAGTGCGACATGTGGAAGGGAATTATATTATCAGAAATTGGAAAAGGAAATGAGAAGGGGAATTGGGAATGGAATTGTGGAAGTGTATTTCAGAAAAGCATTTGGTAATTGGAGCTTGGAACTGTAATTTCGAATTAGAATTGAGAACTGGAATTTGATACTGAAATTTGGAAGTGAAATTTAAAATTGGAATTTAGAACTGGAATTTGAAAGCCGAATTTGGAACTGGAGTTTGCAAGCAGAATTTGGAATTGGAATGTGGAAGTGGATTTTGGAATCAGAATTTGGAATTGGCATTTAGAACTGGAATATGGAAGTGGAATTTGGACGTGGAATTTAACCTTGGAATTTCGAACCTGGAATTTGGAAGTGAAATTTAGAATTAGAATTCAGAACTGGAATTTGGGAGTGGAATTTGGAACTTTAATTAGGAACTGGAATTTAGAAGTGGAATTTGAAATTCGAATTTAGAAGTGGAATTTGGAATTGGAATTTGGAAGTGGAATTTGGAAGCGGAATTTGGAATTGGAATTTGGACTTGGAATTTAGAATTGGAATTTGGAATTGGAATTTAGAACTGGAATTTGGAAGTTGAATGTAGAATTGGAATTTGGAAATTGAATTTTTAAGTGTTATTTGAAACACAACTTTAAAAGGGTACTTAGAAAGCAGACTTTTATCGATAAGTTGTAATTTGAATCTGGAATCACAATCTCCGGATGCAATTGAAGTGCCACAGGCAGAAGAGAATTCTAGTATCAGAAACTGGATAAGGAAATTAGAAGGGGAATTAGGATTGGGACTGTGGAAGTGGATTGCAGAATTGCATTTGGTAATTGCCGGTTGGAACTGGAATTTGAAAGTGACATTTAGACTTGGAATTTTGAACTGGAATTTGCAAGTGTAATTTGGAACTGGCATTTGGAAGTGGAATTTGGAATTGGAATTTGGATGTGAAATTTAGAATTGGAATGCAGAACTGGAATTTGTAAGTGGAATTTGGAACTTTAATCTAGAACTGGATTTTGGAAGTGAAATTTGAAACTCGAATGTAGAAGTGGAATTTGGAATTGGAATTTGGAACTGGAAGTTGGAAGTGAAATTTCAAATTCTAATTTAGAACTGGAATTTGGAAGTGGAGTTTGGAAGTGGAATTTCAAACTCGAATTCAGAAATGGCATTTGGAATTGGAATTTAGTACTTGAATTTGAAAGTCGAATGTAGAATTGGAATTTGGAACTGGAATTTGGAAGTGGAATTTGAAACACAAATTTTCAAGGGTACTTAGAAATCAGACTTTATTAATAAGTTGTTATTTGAACGTGGAATCATCATTTCAGTATGCAATTGAAATGCGACATGTGGAAGAGAATTCTAGTATCAGAAAATGGAATAGGAAAGCAGATGGAGAATTGGGAACGGGAGTGTAAGTGAATTTTGGAATTGCATTTGGTCATTGGAGGTTGGAACTCGAATTTGGAATGGAAATTTGGAAGTGGATGTTTGAAGCAGAATTGGGAATTTGACTTTAGAAGTGGAATTTGGAAGTGGAGTTTGGAATTGAAATTTACCATTGGAATTTGGAACTGCAATTTGGAAGTGAAATTTGAAATTGGAATTTGAAACATAAATTTACAAGGGTACTTACAAAGAAGAATTTTATTGAAAATGAGAAAATTAAATCTGGAATCATAATTTCAGGATACAATTGAAGTGCGACATGTGGAAGAGAATTAGAGTATCAGAATTTGGAAAAGGGAATCAGACGGGGAATTAGGATGGGCACGGTGGAAGTGGATTTTCGAATTTCATTTGCTAATTGGCGTTTGGAACTGGAATTTGGAAGTGAAATTTAGAATTGGAATTTAGAACTGGAATATGGAAGTGGGATTTGGAAGTGGAATTTAAAATTGTAATTTGTTACCTGAATTTGGAAGTGGAATTAAGAATGGGAATTTAAAGTGGAATTTTCAGGTGGAATTTGGAATTAGAATTTGAAACACAAATTTACAAGGGTACTTAGAAAGCAGAATTTGATTAAAAAGAGGCAATGTGAATCTGGAATCAAAATTTCAGGATGCACTTGAAGTGCGACATGTGGAAGGGAATGATATTATCAGAAATTGGAATAGGAAATGAGAAGGGGAATTGGGAACGGAATTGTGGAAGTTTATTTCAGAAAAGCATTTGGTAATTGGAGCTTGGAACTGTAATTTGGAATTAGAATTTAGAATTGGAATTTGATACTGAAATTTGGAAGTGAAATTTAAAATTGGAATTTAGAACTGGAATTTGAAAGCCGAATTTGGAACTGGAGTTTGGAAGCAGAATTTGGAATTGGAATGTGGAAGTGGATTTTGGAATCAGAATTTGGAATTGGAATTTAGAACTGGAATATGGAAGTGGAATTTGGAAGTGGAATTTAACATTGGAATTTCGAACCTGGAATTTGGAAGTGAAATTTAGAATTAGAATTCAGAACTGGAATTTGGGAGTGGAATTTGGGACTTCAATTAGGAACTGGATTTTAGAAGTGGAATTTGCAATTCGAATTTAGAAGTGGAATTTGGAATTGGAATTTGAAAGTGGAATTTGGAAGCGGAATTTGGAATTGTAATTTGGAATTGGAATTTAGAATTGCAATTTGGAATTGGAATTTAGAACTGGAATTTGGAAGTTGAATGAAGAATTGGAATTTGGAAGTTGAATTTGGAAGTGTTATTTGAAACACGACTTTAAAAGGGTACTTAGAAAGCAGACTTTTATAGATAAGTTGTAATTTGAATCTGGAATCATAATTTCCGGATGCAATTGAAGTGCCACATGCGGAAGAGAATTCTAGTATCAGAAACTGGAAAAGGAAATCAGAAGGGGAATTAGGATCGGGACTGTGGAAGTGTATTTTAGAATTGCATTTGGTAATTGCTGGTTGGAACTGGAATTTGGAAGTGACATTTAGAATTGGAATTTAGAAGTGGAATTTGCAAGTGGAATTTGGAACTGGCATTTGGAAGTGGAATTTGGAATTGGAATTTGGATGTGAAATTTAGAATTGGAATGCAGAACTGGAATTTGTAAGTGGAATTTGGAACTTTAATCTGGAACTGGATTTTGGAAGTGAAATTTGAAACTCGAATGTAGAAGTGGAATTTGGAATTGGAATTTGGAACTGGAAGTTGGAAGTGAAATTTCAAAATGGAATTTAGAACTGGAATTTGGAAGTGGAGTTTGGAAGTGGAATTTCAAACTCGAATTCAGAAGTGGAATTTGGAATTGCAATTTAGTACTTGAATTTGGAAGTCGAATGTAGAATTGGAATTTGGAACTGGAATTTGGAAGTGGAATTTAGAACTGCAATTTGGAAGTGGAATTTGGAAATTTAGTTTGGAATTGGAATTTGAAACACAAATTTTCAAGGGTACTTAGAAATCAGACTTTATTAATAAGTTGTAATTTGAACGTGGAATCATCATTTCAGTATGCAATTGAAATGCGACATGTGGAAGAGAATTCTAGTATCAGAAACTGGAATAGGAAAGCAGATGGAGAATTGGGAACGGGAGTGTAAGTGAATTTTGGAATTGCATTTGGTCATTGGAGGTTGGAACTCGAATTTGGAATGGGAATTTGGAAGTGGATGTTTGAAGCAGAATTGGGAATTTGACTTTAGAAGTGGAATTTGGAAGTGGAGTTTGGAATTGAAATTTACCATTGGAATATGGAACTGCAATTTGGAAGTGAAATTTGGAATTGGAATTTGAAACATAAATTTACAAGGGTACTTAGAAAGAAGAATTTTATTCATAATGAGAAAATTAAATCTGGAATCATAATTTCAGGATACAATTGAATTGCGACATGTGGAAGAGAATTAGAGTATCAGAATTTGGAAAAGGGAATCAGACGGGGAATTAGGATGGGCACGGTGGAAGAGGATTTTCGAATTTCATTTGCTAATTGGCGTTTGGAACTGGAATTTGGAAGTGAAATTTAGAATTGGAATTTAGAACTGGAATTTGAAAGCCGAATTTGGAACTGGAGTTTGGAAGCAGAATTTGGAATTGGAATTTGGAAGTGGATTTTGGAATCAGAATTTGGAATTGGAATTTAGAACTGTAATATGGAAGTGGAATTTGGAAGTGGAATTTAACATTGGAATTTGTTACCTGAATTTGGAAGTGGAATTAACAATGGGAATTTAAAGTGGAATTTTCAGGTGTAATTTGGAATTAGAATTTGAAACACAAATTTACAAGGGTACTTAGAAAGCAGAATTTGATTAAAAAGAGGCAATGTGAATCTGGAATCAAAATTTCAGGATGCACTTGAAGTGAGACATGTGGAAGGGAATGATATTATCAGAAATTGGAAAAGGAAATCAGAAGGGGATTTGGGAATGGAATTGTGGAAGTGTATTTCAGAAAGGCATTTGGTAATTGGAGCTTGGAACTGTAATTTGGAATTAGAATTTCGAATTGCAAATTGATACTGAAATTTGGAAGTGAAATTTAGAATTGGAATTTAGAACTGGAATTTGAAAGCCGAATTTGGAACTGAAGTTTGGAAGCAGAATTTGGACTTGGAATGTGTAAGTGGATTTTGGAATCAGAATTTGGAATTGGAATTTAGAACTGGAATATGGAAGTGGAATTTGTAAGTGGAATTTTGAATTGGAATTTCGAATTGGAATATGGAACTGGAATATGGAAGTGGAATTTGGAAGTGGAATTTAAAATTGGAATTTCGAACCTGAAATTTGGAAGTGAAATTCATAATTAGAATTTGGAACTGGAATTTGGGAGCAGAATTTGGAACGTCAATTAGGAACTGGAATTTAGAAGTGGAATTTGAAATTCGAATTTAGCAGTGGAATTTGGATTTGGAATTTGTAAGTGGAATTTGGAAGCGGAATTTGGAATTGGAATTTGGAATTGGAATTTAGAATTGGAATTTGGAATTGGAATTTAGAACTGGAATTTGTAAGTTGAATGTAGAATTGGAATTTGGAAATTGAATTTTTAAGTGTTATTTGAAACACAACTTTAAAAGGGTACTTAGAAAGCAGACTTTTATCGATAAGTTGTAATTTGCATCTGGAATCATAATTTCCGGATGCAATTGAAGTGCCACATGCGGAAGAGAATTCTAGTATCAGAAACTGGAAAAGGAAATCAGAAGGGGAATTAGAATCGGGACTGTGGAAGTGGATTCTAGAATTGCATTTGGTAATTGCCGGTTGGAACTGGAATTTGGAAGTGACATTTAGAATTGGAATTTAGAACTGGAATTTGCAAGTGGAATTTGGAACTGGCATTTAGAAGAGGAATTTTGAATTGGAATTTGGATGTGAAATTTAGAATTGGAATGCAGAACTGGAATTTGTAAGTGGAATTTGGGAATTTAGTTTGGAATTGGAATTTGAAACACCAATTTTCAAGGGTACTTAGAAAGCAGACTTTATTAATAAGTTGTAATTTGAATGTGGAATCATCATTTCAGTATGCAATTGAAATGCGACATGTGGAAGAGAATTCTAGTATCAGAAAGTGGAATAGGAAAGCAGATGGGGAATTGGGAATGGTAGTGTAAGTGAATTTTAGAATTGCATTTGGTCATTGGAGGTTGGAACTCGAATTTGGAATGGGAATTTTGAAGTGGATTTTTAAAGCAGAATTGGGAATTTGACTTTAGCAGTGGAATTTGGAAGTGGAGTTTGGAATTGGAATTTACCATTGGAATTTGGAACTGGTATTTGGAAGTGAAATTAGAAATTGGAATTTGAAACATAAATTTACAAGGGGACTTAGAAAGAAGAATTTTATTCAAAATGAGAAAATTAAATCTGGAATCATAATTTCAGGATACAAGTGAAGTGCGACATGTGGAAGAGAATTAGAGTATCAGAATTTGGAAAAGGGAATCAGACGGGGAATTAGGATGGGCACGGTGGAAGTGGATTTTCGAATTTCATTTGCTAATTGGCGTTTGGAATTGGAATTTGGAAGTGAAATTTAGAATTGGAGTTTACAACTGGAATATTGAAATGAGATTTGGAAGTGGAATTTAAAATTGTAATTTGTTACCTGAATTTGGAAGTGGTATTAAGAATGGGAATTTAAAGTGGAATTTTCAGGTGGAATTTGCAATTAGAATTTGAAACACAAATTTACAAGGGTACTTAGAAAGCAGAATTTGATTAAAAAGGGGCAATGTGAATCTGGAATCAAAATTTCAGGATGCACTTGAAGTGCGACATGTGGAAGGGAATGATATTATCAGAAATTGGAAAAGGAAATCAGAAGGGGATTTGGGAATGGAATTGTGGAAGTGTATTTCAGAAAGGCATTTGGTAATTGGAGCTTGGAACTGTAATTTGGAATTAGAATTTAGAATTGCAAATTGATACTGAAATTTGGAAGTGAAATTTAGAATTGGAATTTAGAACTGGAATTTTAAAAGCCGAATTTGGAACTGGAGTTTGGAAGCAGAATTTGGACTTGGAATGTGGAAGTGGATTTTGGAATCAGAATTTGGAATTGGAATTTAGAACTGGAATATGGAAGTGGAATTTGCAAGTGGAATTTCGAATTGGAATTTCAAATTGTAATTTGGAACTGGAATATGGAAGTGGGATTTGGAAGTGGAATTTAAAATTGGAATTTCGAACCTGAAATTTAGAAGTGAAATTCAGAATTAGAATTCAGAACTGGAATTTGGGAGCAGAATTTGGAACTTCAATTAGGAACTGGAATTTAGAAGTAGAATTTGAAATTCGAATTTAGAAGTGGAATTTGGAATTGGAATTTGTAAGTGGAATTTGGAAGCGGAATTTGGAATTGGAATATGTAATTGGAATTTAGAATTGTAATTTGGAATTGGAATTTAGAACTGGAATTTGGAAGTTGAATGTAGAATTGGAATTCGGAAATTGAATTTTTAAGTGTTATTTGAAACACAACTTTAAAAGGGTACTTAGAAAGCAGACTTTTATCGATAAGTTGTAATTTGAATCTGGAATCATAATTTCCGGATGCAATTGAAGTGCCACATGCGGAAGAGAATTCTAGTATCAGAAACTGGAAAAGGAAATCAGAAGGGGAATTAGAATAGGGACTGTGGAAGTGTATTGTAGAATTGCATTTGGTAATTGCTGGTTGGAACTGGAATTTGGAAGTGACATTTAGAATTGGAATTTAGAACTGGAATTTGCAAGTGGAATTTTGAACTGGCATTTGGAAGTGGAATTTGGAATTGGAATTTGGATGTGAAATTTAGAATTGGAATGCAGAACTGGAATTTGTAAGTGGAATTTGGAACTTTCATCTGGAACTGGATTTTGTAAGTGAAATTTGAAACTCGAATGTAGAAGTGGAATTTGGAATTGGAATTTGGAACTGGAAGTTGGAAGTGAAATTTAAAATTGGAATTTAGAACTGGAATTTGGAAGTGGAGTTTGGAAGTGGAATTTCAAACTCGAATTCAGAAGTGGAATTTGGAATTGGAATTTAGTACTTGAATTTCGAAGTCGAATGTAGAATTGGAATTTGAACTGGAATTTGGAAGCGGAATTTAGAACTGCACTTTGAAAGTGGAATTTGGAAATTTAGTTTGGAATTGGAATTTGAAACACCAATTTTCAAGGGTACTTAGAAAGCAGACTTTATTAATAAGTTGTAATTTGAATGTGGAATCATCATTTCAGTATGCAATTGAAATGCGACATATGGAAGAGAATTCTAGTATCAGAAACTGGAATAGGAAAGCAGATGGGGAATTGGGAATGGGAGTGTAAGTGAATTTTGGAATTGCATTTGGTCATTGGAGGTTGGAACTTGAATTTGGAATGGGAATTTGGAAGTGGATTTTTGAAGCAGAATTTGGAATTTGACTTTAGAAGTGGAATTTGGAAGTGGAATTTTGAATTGGAATTTACCATTGGAATTTGGAACTGGAATTTAGAAGTGAAATTTGAAATTGGAATTTGAAACATAAATTTACACGGGGACTTAGAAAGAAGAATTTTATTCAAAATGAGAAAATTAAATCTGGAATCATAATTTCAGGATACAAGTGTAGTGCGACATGTGGAAGAGAATTAGAGTATCAGAATTTGGAAAAGGGAATCAGACGGGGAATTAGGATGGGCACGGTGGAAGTGGATTTTCGAATTTCATTTGCTAATTGGCGGTTGGAAGTGGAATTTGGAAGTGAAATTTAGAATTGGAATTTAGAACTGGAATATGGAAGTGGGATTTGGAAGTGGAATTTAAAATTGTAATTTGTTACCTGAATTTGGAAGTGGAATTAAGAATGGGAATTTAAAGTGGAATTTTCAGGTGGAATTTGGAATTAGAATTTGAAACACAAATTTACAAGGGTACTTAGAAAGCAGAATTTGATTAAAAAGAGGCAATGTGAATCTGGAATCAAAATTTCGGGATGCACTTGAAGTGCGACATGTGGAAGGGAATGATATTATCAGAAATTGGAAAAGGAAATCAGAAGGGGATTTGGGAATGGAATTGTGGAAGTGTATTTCAGAAAGGCATTTGGTAATTGGAGCTTGGAACTGTAATTTGGAATTAGAATTTAGAATTGCAAATTGATACTGAAATTTGGAAGTGAAATTTAGAATTGGAATTTAGAACTGGAATTTGAAAGCCGAATTTGGAACTGCAGTTTGGAAGCAGAATTTGGACTTAGAATGTGGAAGTGGATTTTGGAATCAGAATTTGGAATTGGAATTTAGAACTGGAATATAGAAGTGGAATTTGGAAGTGAATTTCGAATTGGAATTTCGAATTGGAATTTGGAACTGGAATATGGAAGTGGAATTTGGAAGTGGAATTTCGAATTGGAATTTCAAATTGTAATTTGGAACTGGAATATGGAAGTGGGATTTGGAAGTGGAATTTAAAATTGGAATTTCGAACCTGAAATTTAGAAGTGAAATTCAGAATTAGAATTCAGAACTGGAATTTGGGAGCAGAATTTGGAACTTCAATTAGGAACTGGAATTTAGAAGTGGAATTTGAAATTCGAATTTAGAAGTGGAATTTGGAATTGGAATTTCGAAGTGGACTTTGGAAGCGGAATTTGGAATTGTAATTTGGAATTGGAATTTAGAATTGGAATTTGGAATTGGAATTTAGAACTGGAATTTGGAAGTTGAATGTAGAATTGGAATTCGGAAATTGAATTTTTAAGTGTTATTTGAAACACAACTTTAAAAGGGTACTTAGAAAGCAGACTTTTATCGATAAGTTGTAATTTGAATCTGGAATCATAATTTCCGGATGCAATTGAAGTGCCACATGCGGAAGAGAATTCTAGTATCAGAAACTGGAAAAGGAAATCAGAATGGGAATTAGAATAGGGACTGTGGAAGTGTATTGTAGAATTGCATTTGGTAATTACTGGTTGGAACTGGAATTTGGAAGTGACATTTAGAATTGGAATTTAGAACTGGAATTTGCAAGTGGAATTTGGAACTGGCATTTGGAAGTGGAATTTGGAATTGGAATTTGGATGTGAAATTTAGAATTGGAATGCAGAACTGGAATTTGTAAGTGGAATTTGGAACTTTCATCTGGAACTGGATTTTGGAAGTGAAATTTGAAACTCGAATGTAGAAGTGGAATTTGGAATTGGAATTTGGAACTGGAAGTTGGAAGTGAAATTTAAAATTGGAATTTAGAACTGGAATTTGGAAGTGGAGTTTGGAAGTGGAATTTCAAACTCGAATTTAGAAATGGAATTTGGAATTGGAATTTAGTACTTGAATTTCGAAGTCGAATGTAGAATTGGAATTTGAACTGGAATTTGGAAGCGGAATTTAGAACTGCACTTTGAAAGTGGAATTTGGAAATTTAGTTTGGAATTGGAATTTGAAACACCAATTTTCAAGGGTACTTAGAAAGCAGACTTTATTAATAAGTTGTAATTTGAATGTGGAATCATCATTTCAGTATGCAATTGAAATGCGACATATGGAAGAGAATTCTCGTATCAGAAACTGGAATAGGAAAGCAGATGGGGAATTGGGAATGGGAGTGTAAGTGAATTTTGGAATTGCATTTGGTCATTGGAGGTTGGAACTTGAATTTGGAATGGGAATTTGGAAGTGGATTTTTGAAGCAGAATTTGGAATTTGACTTTAGAAGTGGAATTTGGAAGTGGAATTTTGAATTGGAATTTACCATTGGAATTTGGAACTGGAATTTAGAAGTGAAATTTGAAATTGGAATTTGAAACATAAATTTACACGGGGACTTAGAAAGAAGAATTTTATTCAAAATGAGAAAATTAAATCTGGAATCATAATTTCAGGATACAAGTGTAGTGCGACATGTGGAAGAGAATTAGAGTATCAGAATTTGGAAAAGGGAATCAGACGGGGAATTAGGATGGGCACGGTGGAAGTGGATTTTCGAATTTCATTTGCTAATTGGCGGTTGGAAGTGGAATTTGGAAGTAAAATTTAGAATTGGAATTTAGAACTGGAATATGGAAGTGGGATTTGCAAGTGGAATTTAAAATTGTAATTTGTTACCTGAATTTGGAAGTGGAATTAAGAATGGGAATTTAAAGTGGAATTTTCAGGTGGAATTTGGAATTAGAATTTGAAACACAAATTTACAAGGGTACTTAGAAAGCAGAATTTGATTAAAAAGAGGCAATGTGAATCTGGAATCAAAATTTCAGGATGCACTTGAAGTGCGACATGTGGAAGGGAATGATATTATCAGAAATTGGAAAAGGAAATCAGAAGGGGATTTGGGAATGGAATTGTGGAAGTGTATTTCAGAAAGGCATTTGGTAATTGGAGCTTGGAACTGTAATTTGGATTTAGAATTTAGAATTGCAAATTGATACTGAAATTTGGAAGTGAAATTTAGAATTGGAATTTAGAACTGGAATTTGAAAGCCGAATTTGGAACTGCAGTTTGGAAGCAGAATTTGGACTTAGAATGTGGAAGTGGATTTTGGAATCAGAATTTGAAATTGGAATTTAGAACTGGAATATAGAAGTGGAATTTGGAAGTGAATTTCGAATTGGAATTTCGAATTGGAATTTCGAACTGGAATATGGAAGTGGAATTTGGAAGTGGAATTTAAAATTGGAATTTCGAACCTGAAATTTGGAAGTGAAATTCAGAATTAGAATTCAGAACTGGAATTTGGGAGCAGAATTTGGAACTTCAATTAGGAACTGGAATTTAGAAGTGGGATTTGAAATTCGAATTTAGCAGTGGAATTTGGAATTGGAATTTGTAAGTGGAATTTGGAATTGGAATTTGGAATTGGAATTTGGAATTGGAATTTAGAATTGGAATTTGGAATTGGAATTTAGAACTGGAATTTGGAAGTTGAATGTAGAATTGGAATTTGGAAATTGAATTTTTAAGTGTTATTTGAAACACAACTTTAAAAGGGTAAGTAGAAAGCAGACTTTTATCGATAAGTTGTATTTTGAATCTGGAATCATAATTTCCGGATGCAATTGAAGTGCCACATGCGGAAGAGAATTCTAGTATCAGAAACTGGAAAAGGAAATCAGAAGGGGAATTAGGATAGGGACTGTGGAAGTGTATTCTAGAATTGCATTTGGTAATTGCTGGTTGGAACTGGAATTTGGAAGTGACATTTAGAATTGGAATTTAGAACTGGAATTTGCAAGTGGAATTTGGAACTGGCATTTGGAAGTGGAATTTGGAATTGGAATTTGGATGTGAAATTTAGAATTGGAATGCAGAACTGGAATTTGTAAGTGGAATTTGGAACTTTCATCTGGAACTGGATTTTGGAAGTGAAATTTGAAACTCGAATGTAGAAGTGGAATTTGGAATTGGAATTTGGAACTGGAAGTTGGAAGTGAAATTTAAAATTGGAATTTAGAACTGGAATTTGGAAGTGGAGTTTGGAAGTGGAATTTAAAACTCGAATTCAGAAGTGGAATTTGGAATTGGAATTTAGTACTTGAATGTGGAAGTCGAATGTAGAATTGGAATTTGAACTGGAATTTGGAAGCGGAATTTAGAACTGCACTTTGAAAGTGGAATTTGGAAATTTAGTTTGGAATTGGAATTTGAAACACCAATTTTCAAGGGTACTTAGAAAGCAGACTTTATTAATAAGTTGTAATTTGAATGTGGAATCATCATTTCAGTATGCAATTGAAATGCGACATGTGGAAGAGAATTCTAATATCAGAAACTGGAATAGGAAAGCAGATGGGGAATTGGGAATGGGAGTGTAAGTGAATTTTGGAATTGCATTTGGTCATTGGAGGTTGGAACTTGAATTTGGAATGGGAATTTGGAAGTGGATTTTTGAAGCAGAATTGGGAATTTGACTTTAGAAGTGGAATTTGGAAGTGGAATTTTGAATTGGAATTTACCATTGGAATTTGGAACTGGAATTTAGAAGTGAAATTTGAAATTGGAATTTGAAACATAAATTTACAAGGGGACTTAGAAAGAAGAATTTTATTCAAAATGAGAAAATTAAATCTGGAATCATAATTTCAGGATACAAGTGAAGTGCGACATGTGGAAGAGAATTAGAGTATCAGAATTTGGAAAAGGGAATCAGACGGGGAATTAGGATGGGCACGGTGGAAGTGGATTTTCGAATTTCATTTGCTAATTGGCGGTTGGAAGTGGAATTTGGAAGTGAAATTTAGAATTGGAATTTAGAACTGGAATATGGAAGTGGGATTTGGAAGTGGAATTTAAAATTGTAATTTGTTACCTGAATTTGGAAGTGGAATTAAGAATGGGAATTTAAAGTGGAATTTTCAGGTGGAATTTGGAATTAGAATTTGAAACACAAATTTACAAGGGTACTTAGAAAGCAGAATTTGATTAAAAAGAGGCAATGTGAATCTGGAATCAAAATTTCAGGATGCACTTGAAGTGCGACATGTGGAAGGGAATGATATTATCAGAAATTGGAAAAGGAAATCAGAAGGGGATTTGGGAATGGAATTGTGGAAGTGTATTTCAGAAAGGTATTTGGTAATTGGAGCTTGGAACTGTAATTTGGAATTAGAATTTAGAATTGCAAATTGATACTGAAATTTGGAAGTGAAATTTAGAATTGGAATTTAGAACTGGAATTTTAAAGCCGAATTTGGAACTGCAGTTTGGAAGCAGAATTTGGACTTAGAATGTGGAAGTGGATTTTGGAATCAGAATTTGGAATTGGAATTTAGAACTGGAATGTGGAAGTGGAATTTGGAAGTGGAATTTCGAATTGGAATTTCGAATTGGAATTTGGAACTGGAATATGGAAGTGGAATTTGGAAGTGGAATTTAAAATTGGAATTTCGAACCTGAAATTTGGAAGTGAAATTCAGAATTAGAATTCAGAACTGGAATTTGGGAGCAGAATTTGGAACTTCAATTAGGAACTGGAATTTAGAAGTGGAATTTGAAATTCGAATTTAGCAGTGGAATTTAGAATTGGAATTTGTAAGTGGAATTTGGAATTGGAATTTTTAATTGGAATTTAGAATTGGAATTTGGAATTGGAATTTAGAACTGGAATTTGGAAGTTGAATGTAGAATTGGAATTTGGAAATTGAATTTTTAAGTGTTATTTGAAACACAACTTTAAAAGTGTACTTAGAAAGCAGACTTTTATCGATAAGTTGTAATTTGAATCTGGAATCATAATTTCCGTATGCAATTGAAGTGCCACATGCGGAAGAGAATTCTAGTATCAGAAACTGGAAAAGGAAATCAGAAGGGGAATTAGGATAGGGACTGTGGAAGTGTATTGTAGAATTGCATTTGGTAATTGCTGGTTGGAACTGGAATTTGGAAGTGACATTTAGAATTGGAATTTAGAACTGGAATTTGCAAGTGGAATTTGGAACTGGCATTTGGAAGTGGAATTTGGAATTGGAATTTGGATGTGAAATTTAGAATTGGAATGCAGAACTGGAATTTGTAAGTGGAATTTGGAACTTTCATCTGGAACTGGATTTTGTAAGTGAAATTTGAAACTCGAATGTAGAAGTGGAATTTGGAATTGGAATTTGGAACTGGAAGTTGGAAGTGAAATTTAAAATTGGAATTTAGAACTGGAATTTGGAAGTGGAGTTTGGAAGTGGAATTTCAAACTCGAATTCAGAAGTGGAATTTGGAATTGGAATTTAGTACTTGAATGTGGAAGTCGAATGTAGAATTGGAATTTGAACTGGAATTTGGAAGCGGAATTTAGAACTGCACTTTGAAAGTGGAATTTGGAAATTTAGTTTGGAATTGGAATTTGAAACACCAATTTTCAAGGGTACTTAGAAAGCAGACTTTATTAATAAGTTGTAATTTGAATGTGGAATCATCATTTCAGTATGCAATTGAAATGCGACATATGGAAGAGAATTCTAGTATCAGAAACTGGAATAGGAAAGCAGATGGGGAATTGGGAATGGGAGTGTAAGTGAATTTTGGAATTGCATTTGGTCATTGGAGGTTGGAACTTGAATTTGGAATGGGAATTTGGAAGTGGATTTTTGAAGCAGAATTGGGAATTTGACTTTAGAAGTGGAATTTGGAAGTGGAATTTTGAATTGGAATTTACCATTGGAATTTGGAACTGGAATTTAGAAGTGAAATTTGAAATTGGAATTTGAAACATAAATTTACAAGGGGACTTAGAAAGAAGAATTTTATTCAAAATGAGAAAATTAAATCTGGAATCATAATTTCAGGATACAAGTGAAGTGCGACATGTGGAAGAGAATTAGAGTATCAGAATTTGGAAAAGGGAATCAGACGGGGAATTAGGATGGGCACGGTGGAAGTGGATTTTCGAATTTCATTTGCTAATTGGCGGTTGGAAGTGGAATTTGGAAGTGAAATTTAGAATTGGAATTTAGAACTGGAATATGGAAGTGGGATTTGGAAGTGGAATTTAAAATTGTAATTTGTTACCTGAATTTGGAAGTGGAATTAAGAATGGGAATTTAAAGTGGAATTTTCAGGTGGAATTTGGAATTAGAATTTGAAACACAAATTTACAAGGGTACTTAGAAAGCAGAATTTGATTAAAAAGAGGCAATGTGAATCTGGAATCAAAATTTCAGGATGCACTTGAAGTGCGACATGTGGAAGGGAATGATATTATCAGAAATTGGAAAAGGAAATCAGAAGGGGATTTGGGAATGGAATTGTGGAAGTGTATTTCAGAAAGGTATTTGGTAATTGGAGCTTGGAACTGTAATTTGGAATTAGAATTTAGAATTGCAAATTGATACTGAAATTTGGAAGTGAAATTTAGAATTGGAATTTAGAACTGGAATTTTAAAGCCGAATTTGGAACTGCAGTTTGGAAGCAGAATTTGGACTTAGAATGTGGAAGTGGATTTTGGAATCAGAATTTGGAATTGGAATTTAGAACTGGAATGTGGAAGTGGAATTTGGAAGTGGAATTTCGAATTGGAATTTCGAATTGGAATTTGGAACTGGAATATGGAAGTGGAATTTGGAAGTGGAATTTAAAATTGGAATTTCGAACCTGAAATTTGGAAGTGAAATTCAGAATTAGAATTCAGAACTGGAATTTGGGAGCAGAATTTGGAACTTCAATTAGGAACTGGAATTTAGAAGTGGAATTTGAAATTCGAATTTAGCAGTGGAATTTGGAATTGGAATTTGTAAGTGGAATTTGGAATTGGAATTTTTAATTGGAATTTAGAATTGGAATTTGGAATTGGAATTTAGAACTGGAATTTGGAAGTTGAATGTAGAATTGGAATTTGGAAATTGAATTTTTAAGTGTTATTTGAAACACAACTTTAAAAGTGTACTTAGAAAGCAGACTTTTATCGATAAGTTGTAATTTGAATCTGGAATCATAATTTCCGGATGCAATTGAAGTGCCACATGCGGAAGAGAATTCTAGTATCAGAAACTGGAAAAGGAAATCAGAAGGGGAATTAGGATAGGGACTGTGGAAGTGTATTGTAGAATTGCATTTGGTAATTGCTGGTTGGAACTGGAATTTGGAAGTGACATTTAGAATTGGAATTTAGAATTGGAATTTGCAAGTGGAATTTGGAACTGGCATTTGGAAGTGGAATTTGGAATTGGAATTTGGATGTGAAATTTAGAATTGGAATGCAGAACTGGAATTTGTAAGTGGAATTTGGAACTTTCATCTGGAACTGGATTTTGTAAGTGAAATTTGAAACTCGAATGTAGAAGTGGAATTTGGAATTGGAATTTGGAACTGGAAGTTGGAAGTGAAATTTAAAATTGGAATTTAGAACTGGAATTTGGAAGTGGAGTTTGGAAGTGGAATTTCAAACTCGAATTCAGAAGTGGAATTTGGAATTGGAATTTAGTACTTGAATTTGGAAGTCGAATGTAGAATTGGAATTTGAACTGGAATTTGGAAGCGGAATTTAGAACTGCACTTTGAAAGTGGAATTTGGAAATTTAGTTTGGAATTGGAATTTGAAACACCAATTTTCAAGGGTACTTAGAAAGCAGACTTTATTAATAAGTTGTAATTTGAATGTGGAATCATCATTTCAGTATGCAATTGAAATGCGACATGTGGAAGAGAATTCTAATATCAGAAACTGGAATAGGAAAGCAGATGGGGAATTGGGAACGGGAGTGTAAGTGAATTTTGGAATTGCATTTGGTCATTGGAGGTTGGAACTCGAATTTGGAATGGGAATTTGGAAGTGGATTTTTGAAGCAGAATTGGGAATTTGACTTTAGAAGTGGAATTTGGAAGTGAAGTTTGGAATTGGAATTTTCCATTGGAATCTGGAACTGGAATTTGGAAGTGAAATTTGGATTTGGAATTTGAAACATAAATTTACAAGGGGACTTAGAAAGAAGAATTTTATTCAAAATGAGAAAATTAAATCTGGAATCATAATTTCAGGATACAATTGAAGTGCGACATGTGGAAGAGAATTAGAGTATCAGAATTTGGAAAAGGGAATCAGACGGGGAATTAGGATGGGCACGGTGGAAGTGGATTTTCGAATTTCATTTGCTAATTAGTGGTTGGAACTGGAATTTGGAAGTAAAATTTAGAATTGGAATTTAGAACTGGAATATGGAAGTGGGATTTGGAAGTGGAATTTAAAATTGTAATTTGCTACCTGAATTTGGAAGTGGAATTAAGAATGGGAATTTAAAGTGGAATTTTCAGGTGGAATTTGGAATTAGAATTTGAAACACAAATTTACAAGGGTACTTAGAAAGCAGAATTTGATTAAAAAGAGGCAATGTGAATCTGGAATCAAAATTTCAGGATGCACTTGAAGTGCGACATGTGGAAGGGAATGATATTATCAGAAATTGGAAAAGGAAATCAGAAGGGGATTTGTGAATGGAATTGTGGAAGTGTATTTCAGAAAGGCATTTGGTAATTGGAGCTTGGAACTGTAATTTGGAATTAGAATTTAGAATTGCAAATTGATACTGAAATTTGGAAGTGAAATTTAGAATTGGAATTTAGAACTGGAATTTGAAAGCCGAATTTGGAACTGCAGTTTGGAAGCAGAATTTGGACTTAGAATGTGGAAGTGGATTTTGGAATCAGAATTTGAAATTGGAATTTAGAACTGGAATATAGAAGTGGAATTTGGAAGTGAATTTCGAATTGGAATTTCGAATTGGAATTTGGAACTGGAATATGGAAGTGGAATTTGGAAGTGGAATTTAAAATTGGAATTTCGAACCTGAAATTTGGAAGTGAAATTCAGAATTAGAATTCAGAACTGGAATTTGGGAGCAGAATTTGGAACTTCAATTAGGAACTGGAATTTAGAAGTGGGATTTGAAATTCGAATTTAGCAGTGGAATTTGGAATTGGAATTTGTAAGTGGAATTTGGAATTGGAATTTGGAATTGGAATTTGGAATTGGAATTTAGAATTGGAATTTGGAATTGGAATTTAGAACTGGAATTTGGAAGTTGAATGTAGAATTGGAATTTGGAAATTGAATTTTTAAGTGTTATTTGAAACACAACTTTAAAAGGGTAAGTAGAAAGCAGACTTTTATCGATAAGTTGTATTTTGAATCTGGAATCATAATTTCCGGATGCAATTGAAGTGCCACATGCGGAAGAGAATTCTAGTATCAGAAACTGGAAAAGGAAATCAGAAGGGGAATTAGGATAGGGACTGTGGAAGTGTATTCTAGAATTGCATTTGGTAATTGCTGGTTGGAACTGGAATTTGGAAGTGACATTTAGAATTGGAATTTAGAACTGGAATTTGCAAGTGGAATTTGGAACTGGCATTTGGAAGTGGAATTTGGAATTGGAATTTGGATGTGAAATTTAGAATTGGAATGCAGAACTGGAATTTGTAAGTGGAATTTGGAACTTTCATCTGGAACTGGATTTTGGAAGTGAAATTTGAAACTCGAATGTAGAAGTGGAATTTGGAATTGGAATTTGGAACTGGAAGTTGGAAGTGAAATTTAAAATTGGAATTTAGAACTGGAATTTGGAAGTGGAGTTTGGAAGTGGAATTTAAAACTCGAATTCAGAAGTGGAATTTGGAATTGGAATTTAGTACTTGAATGTGGAAGTCGAATGTAGAATTGGAATTTGAACTGGAATTTGGAAGCGGAATTTAGAACTGCACTTTGAAAGTGGAATTTGGAAATTTAGTTTGGAATTGGAATTTGAAACACCAATTTTCAAGGGTACTTAGAAAGCAGACTTTATTAATAAGTTGTAATTTGAATGTGGAATCATCATTTCAGTATGCAATTGAAATGCGACATGTGGAAGAGAATTCTAATATCAGAAACTGGAATAGGAAAGCAGATGGGGAATTGGGAATGGGAGTGTAAGTGAATTTTGGAATTGCATTTGGTCATTGGAGGTTGGAACTTGAATTTGGAATGGGAATTTGGAAGTGGATTTTTGAAGCAGAATTGGGAATTTGACTTTAGAAGTGGAATTTGGAAGTGGAATTTTGAATTGGAATTTACCATTGGAATTTGGAACTGGAATTTAGAAGTGAAATTTGAAATTGGAATTTGAAACATAAATTTACAAGGGGACTTAGAAAGAAGAATTTTATTCAAAATGAGAAAATTAAATCTGGAATCATAATTTCAGGATACAAGTGAAGTGCGACATGTGGAAGAGAATTAGAGTATCAGAATTTGGAAAAGGGAATCAGACGGGGAATTAGGATGGGCACGGTGGAAGTGGATTTTCGAATTTCATTTGCTAATTGGCGGTTGGAAGTGGAATTTGGAAGTGAAATTTAGAATTGGAATTTAGAACTGGAATATGGAAGTGGGATTTGGAAGTGGAATTTAAAATTGTAATTTGTTACCTGAATTTGGAAGTGGAATTAAGAATGGGAATTTAAAGTGGAATTTTCAGGTGGAATTTGGAATTAGAATTTGAAACACAAATTTACAAGGGTACTTAGAAAGCAGAATTTGATTAAAAAGAGGCAATGTGAATCTGGAATCAAAATTTCAGGATGCACTTGAAGTGCGACATGTGGAAGGGAATGATATTATCAGAAATTGGAAAAGGAAATCAGAAGGGGATTTGGGAATGGAATTGTGGAAGTGTATTTCAGAAAGGTATTTGGTAATTGGAGCTTGGAACTGTAATTTGGAATTAGAATTTAGAATTGCAAATTGATACTGAAATTTGGAAGTGAAATTTAGAATTGGAATTTAGAACTGGAATTTTAAAGCCGAATTTGGAACTGCAGTTTGGAAGCAGAATTTGGACTTAGAATGTGGAAGTGGATTTTGGAATCAGAATTTGGAATTGGAATTTAGAACTGGAATGTGGAAGTGGAATTTGGAAGTGAATTTCGAATTGGAATTTCGAATTGGAATTTGGAACTGGAATATGGAAGTGGAATTTGGAAGTGGAATTTAAAATTGGAATTTCGAACCTGAAATTTGGAAGTGAAATTCAGAATTAGAATTCAGAACTGGAATTTGGGAGCAGAATTTGGAACTTCAATTAGGAACTGGAATTTAGAAGTGGAATTTGAAATTCGAATTTAGCAGTGGAATTTGGAATTGGAATTTGTAAGTGGAATTTGGAATTGGAATTTTTAATTGGAATTTAGAATTGGAATTTGGAAGTTGAATGTAGAAATGGAATTTGGAAATTGAATTTTTAAGTGTTATTTGAAACACAACTTTAAAAGGGTAAGTAGAAAGCAGACTTTTATCGATAAGTTGTATTTTGAATCTGGAATCATAATTTCCGGATGCAATTGAAGTGCCACATGCGGAAGAGAATTCTAGTATCAGAAACTGGAAAAGGAAATCAGAAGGGGAATTAGGATAGGGACTGTGGAAGTGTATTCTAGAATTGCATTTGGTAATTGCTGGTTGGAACTGGAATTTGGAAGTGACATTTAGAATTGGAATTTAGAACTGGAATTTGCAAGTGGAATTTGGAACTGGCATTTGGAAGTGGAATTTGGAATTGGAATTTGGATGTGAAATTTAGAATTGGAATGCAGAACTGGAATTTGTAAGTGGAATTTGGAACTTTCATCTGGAACTGGATTTTGGAAGTGAAATTTGAAACTCGAATGTAGAAGTGGAATTTGGAATTGGAATTTGGAACTGGAAGTTGGAAGTGAAATTTAAAATTGGAATTTAGAACTGGAATTTGGAAGTGGAGTTTGGAAGTGGAATTTAAAACTCGAATTCAGAAGTGGAATTTGGAATTGGAATTTAGTACTTGAATGTGGAAGTCGAATGTAGAATTGGAATTTGAACTGGAATTTGGAAGCGGAATTTAGAACTGCACTTTGAAAGTGGAATTTGGAAATTTAGTTTGGAATTGGAATTTGAAACACCAATTTTCAAGGGTACTTAGAAAGCAGACTTTATTAATAAGTTGTAATTTGAATGTGGAATCATCATTTCAGTATGCAATTGAAATGCGACATGTGGAAGAGAATTCTAATATCAGAAACTGGAATAGGAAAGCAGATGGGGAATTGGGAATGGGAGTGTAAGTGAATTTTGGAATTGCATTTGGTCATTGGAGGTTGGAACTTGAATTTGGAATGGGAATTTGGAAGTGGATTTTTGAAGCAGAATTGGGAATTTGACTTTAGAAGTGGAATTTGGAAGTGGAATTTTGAATTGGAATTTACCATTGGAATTTGGAACTGGAATTTAGAAGTGAAATTTGAAATTGGAATTTGAAACATAAATTTACAAGGGGACTTAGAAAGAAGAATTTTATTCAAAATGAGAAAATTAAATCTGGAATCATAATTTCAGGATACAAGTGAAGTGCGACATGTGGAAGAGAATTAGAGTATCAGAATTTGGAAAAGGGAATCAGACGGGGAATTAGGATGGGCACGGTGGAAGTGGATTTTCGAATTTCATTTGCTAATTGGCGGTTGGAAGTGGAATTTGGAAGTGAAATTTAGAATTGGAATTTAGAACTGGAATATGGAAGTGGGATTTGGAAGTGGAATTTAAAATTGTAATTTGTTACCTGAATTTGGAAGTGGAATTAAGAATGGGAATTTAAAGTGGAATTTTCAGGTGGAATTTGGAATTAGAATTTGAAACACAAATTTACAAGGGTACTTAGAAAGCAGAATTTGATTAAAAAGAGGCAATGTGAATCTGGAATCAAAATTTCAGGATGCACTTGAAGTGCGACATGTGGAAGGGAATGATATTATCAGAAATTGGAAAAGGAAATCAGAAGGGGATTTGGGAATGGAATTGTGGAAGTGTATTTCAGAAAGGTATTTGGTAATTGGAGCTTGGAACTGTAATTTGGAATTAGAATTTAGAATTGCAAATTGATACTGAAATTTGGAAGTGAAATTTAGAATTGGAATTTAGAACTGGAATTTTAAAGCCGAATTTGGAACTGCAGTTTGGAAGCAGAATTTGGACTTAGAATGTGGAAGTGGATTTTGGAATCAGAATTTGGAATTGGAATTTAGAACTGGAATGTGGAAGTGGAATTTGGAAGTGGAATTTCGAATTGGAATTTCGAATTGGAATTTGGAACTGGAATATGGAAGTGGAATTTGGAAGTGGAATTTAAAATTGGAATTTCGAACCTGAAATTTGGAAGTGAAATTCAGAATTAGAATTCAGAACTGGAATTTGGGAGCAGAATTTGGAACTTCAATTAGGAACTGGAATTTAGAAGTGGAATTTGAAATTCGAATTTAGCAGTGGAATTTGGAATTGGAATTTGTAAGTGGAATTTGGAATTGGAATTTTTAATTGGAATTTAGAATTGGAATTTGGAATTGGAATTTAGAACTGGAATTTGGAAGTTGAATGTAGAATTGGAATTTGGAAATTGAATTTTTAAGTGTTATTTGAAACACAACTTTAAAAGTGTACTTAGAAAGCAGACTTTTATCGATAAGTTGTAATTTGAATCTGGAATCATAATTTCCGGATGCAATTGAAGTGCCACATGCGGAAGAGAATTCTAGTATCAGAAACTGGAAAAGGAAATCAGAAGGGGAATTAGGATAGGGACTGTGGAAGTGTATTGTAGAATTGCATTTGGTAATTGCTGGTTGGAACTGGAATTTGGAAGTGACATTTAGAATTGGAATTTAGAATTGGAATTTGCAAGTGGAATTTGGAACTGGCATTTGGAAGTGGAATTTGGAATTGGAATTTGGATGTGAAATTTAGAATTGGAATGCAGAACTGGAATTTGTAAGTGGAATTTGGAACTTTCATCTGGAACTGGATTTTGTAAGTGAAATTTGAAACTCGAATGTAGAAGTGGAATTTGGAATTGGAATTTGGAACTGGAAGTTGGAAGTGAAATTTAAAATTGGAATTTAGAACTGGAATTTGGAAGTGGAGTTTGGAAGTGGAATTTCAAACTCGAATTCAGAAGTGGAATTTGGAATTGGAATTTAGTACTTGAATTTGGAAGTCGAATGTAGAATTGGAATTTGAACTGGAATTTGGAAGCGGAATTTAGAACTGCACTTTGAAAGTGGAATTTGGAAATTTAGTTTGGAATTGGAATTTGAAACACCAATTTTCAAGGGTACTTAGAAAGCAGACTTTATTAATAAGTTGTAATTTGAATGTGGAATCATCATTTCAGTATGCAATTGAAATGCGACATGTGGAAGAGAATTCTAATATCAGAAACTGGAATAGGAAAGCAGATGGGGAATTGGGAACGGGAGTGTAAGTGAATTTTGGAATTGCATTTGGTCATTGGAGGTTGGAACTCGAATTTGGAATGGGAATTTGGAAGTGGATTTTTGAAGCAGAATTGGGAATTTGACTTTAGAAGTGGAATTTGGAAGTGAAGTTTGGAATTGGAATTTTCCATTGGAATCTGGAACTGGAATTTGGAAGTGAAATTTGGATTTGGAATTTGAAACATAAATTTACAAGGGGACTTAGAAAGAAGAATTTTATTCAAAATGAGAAAATTAAATCTGGAATCATAATTTCAGGATACAATTGAAGTGCGACATGTGGAAGAGAATTAGAGTATCAGAATTTGGAAAAGGGAATCAGACGGGGAATTAGGATGGGCACGGTGGAAGTGGATTTTCGAATTTCATTTGCTAATTAGTGGTTGGAACTGGAATTTGGAAGTAAAATTTAGAATTGGAATTTAGAACTGGAATATGGAAGTGGGATTTGGAAGTGGAATTTAAAATTGTAATTTGCTACCTGAATTTGGAAGTGGAATTAAGAATGGGAATTTAAAGTGGAATTTTCAGGTGGAATTTGGAATTAGAATTTGAAACACAAATTTACAAGGGTACTTAGAAAGCAGAATTTGATTAAAAAGAGGCAATGTGAATCTGGAATCAAAATTTCAGGATGCACTTGAAGTGCGACATGTGGAAGGGAATGATATTATCAGAAATTGGAAAAGGAAATCAGAAGGGGATTTGTGAATGGAATTGTGGAAGTGTATTTCAGAAAGGCATTTGGTAATTGGAGCTTGGAACTGTAATTTGGAATTAGAATTTAGAATTGCAAATTGATACTGAAATTTGGAAGTGAAATTTAGAATTGGAATTTAGAACTGGAATTTGAAAGCCGAATTTGGAACTGCAGTTTGGAAGCAGAATTTGGACTTGGAATGTGGAAGTGGATTTTGGAATCAGAATTTGGAATTGGAATTTAGAACTGGAATATGGAAGTGGAATTTGGAAGTGGAGTTTCGAATTGAAATTTCGAATTGAAATTTAGAACTAGAATATGGAAGTGGAATTTGGAAGTGGAATTTAAAATTGGAATGTCGAACCTGAAATTTGGAAGTGAAATTCAGAATTAGAATTCAGAACTGTAATTTGGGAGCAGAATTTGAAACTTCAATTAGGAACTGGAATTTAGAAGTGGAATTTGAAATTCGAATTTAGAAGTGGAATTTGGAATTGGAATTTGTAAGTGGAATTTGGAAGCCGAATTTGGAATTGGAATATGTAATTGGAATTTAGAATTGTAATTTGGAATTGGAATTTAGAACTGGAATTTGGAAGTTGAATGTAGAATTGGAATTCGGAAATTGAATTTTTAAGTGTTATTTGAAACACAACTTTAAAAGGGTACTTAGAAAGCAGACTTTTATCGATAAGTTGTAATTTGAATCTAGAATCATAATTTCCGGATGCAATTGAAGCCACATGCGGAAGAGAATTCTAGTATCAGAAACTGGAAAAGGAAATCAGAAGGGGAATTAGGATCGGGACTGTGGAAGTGGATTTTAGAATTGCATTTGGTAATTGCTGGTTGGAACTGGAATTTGGAAGTGACATTTAGAATTGGAATTTAGAACTGGAATTTGCAAGTGGAATTTGGAACTGGCATTTGGAAGTGGAATTTGGAATTGGAATTTGGATGTGAAATTTAGAATTGGAATGCAGAACTGGAATTTGTAAGTGGAATTTGGAACTTTAATCTGGAACTGGATTTTGGAAGTGAAATTTGAAACTCGAATGTAGAAGTGGAATTTGGAATTGGAATTTGGAACTGGAAGTTGGAAGTGAAATTTAAAATTGGAATTTAGAACTGGAATTTGGAAGTGGAGTTTGGAAGTGGAATTTCAAACTCGAATTCAGAAGTGGAATTTGGAATTGGAATTTAGTACTTGAATTTGGAAGTCGAATGTAGAATTGGAATTTGGAGCTGGAATTTGGAAGCGGAATTTAGAACTGCAATTTGGAAGTGGAATTTGGAAATTTAGTTTGGAATTGGAATTTGAAACACCAATTTTCAAGGGTACTTAGAAAGCAGACTTTATTAATAAGTTGTAATTTGAATGTGTAATCATCATTTCAGTATGCAATTGAAAGGCGACATGTGGAAGAGAATTCTAGTATCAGAAACTGGAATAGGAAAGCAGATGGGGAGTTGGGAACGGGAGTGTAAGTGAATTTTAGAATTGCATTTGGTCATTGGAGGTTGGAACTCGAATTTGGAATGGGAATTTGGAAGTGGATTTTTGAAGCAGAATTGGGAATTTGACTTTAGAAGTGGAATTTGGAAGTGGAGTTTGGAATTGGAATTTACCATTGGAATTTGGAACTGGAATTTGGAAGTGAAATTTGAAATTGGAATTTGAAACATAAATTTACAAGGGGACTTAGAAAGAAGAATTTTATTCAAAATGAGAAAATTAAATCTGGAATCATAATTTCAGGATACAAGTGAAGTGCGACATGTGGAAGAGAATTAGAGTATCAGAATTTGGAAAAGGGAATCATACGGGGAATTAGGATGGGCACGGTGGAAGTGGATTTTCGAATTTCATTTGCTAATTAGTGGTTGGAACTGGAATTTGGAAGTAAAATTTAGAATTGGAATTTAGAACTGGAATATGGAAGTGGGATTTGGAAGTGGAATTTAAAATTGTAATTTGCTACCTGAATTTGGAAGTGGAATTAAGAATGGGAATTTAAAGTGGAATTTTCAGGTGGAATTTGGAATTAGAATTTGAAACACAAATTTACAAGGGTACTTAGAAAGCAGAATTTGATTAAAAAGAGGCAATGTGAATCTGGAATCAAAATTTCAGGATGCACTTGAAGTGCGACATGTGGAAGGGAATGATATTATCAGAAATTGGAAAAGGAAATCAGAAGGGGATTTGGGAATGGAATTGTGGAAGTGTATTTCAGAAAGGCATTTGGTAATTGGAGCTTGGAACTGTAATTTGGAATTAGAATTTAGAATTGCAAATTGATACTGAAATTTGGAAGAGAAATTTAGAATTGGAATTTAGAACTGGAATTTGAAAGCCGAATTTGGAACTGGAGTTTGGAAGCAGAATTTGAACTTGGAATGAGGAAGTGGATTTTGGAATCAGAATTTGGAATTGGAATTTAGAACTGGAATATAGAAGTGGAATTTGGAAGTGGAATTTCGAATTGGAATTTCGAATTGGAATTTGGAACTGGAATATGGAAGTGGAATTTGGAAGTGGAATTTAAAATTGGAATTTCGAACCTGAAATTTGGAAGTGAAATTCAGAATTAAAATTCAGAACTGGAATTTGGGAGCAGAATTTGGAACTTCAATTAGGAACTGGAATTTAGAAGTGGAATTTGAAATTCGAATTTAGAAGTGGAATTTGGAATTGGAATTTGGAAGTAGAATTTGGAAGCGGAATTTGGAATTGGAATTTGGAATTGGAATTTAGAATTGTAATTTGGAATTGCAATTTAGAACTGGAATTTGGAAGGTGAATGTAGAATTGGAAATTGGAAATTGAATTTTTAAGTGTTATTTGAAACACAACTTTAAAAGGGTACTTAGAAAGCGGACTTTTATCGATAAGTTGTAATTTGAATCTGGAATCATAATTTCCGGATGCAATTGAAGTGCCACATGCGGAAGAGAATTCTAGTATTAGAAATTGGAAAAGGAAATCAGAAGGGGAATTAGGATCGGGACTGTGGAAGTGGATTTTAGAATTGCATTTGGTAATTGCCGGTTGGAACTGGAATTTGGAAGTGAAATTTAGAATTGAAATTTAGAACTGGAATATGGAAGTGGGATTTGGAAGTGGAATTTAAAATTGTAATTTGCTACCTGAATTTGGAAGTGGAATTAAGAATGGGAATTTAAAGTGGAATTTTCAGGTGGAATTTGGAATTAGAATTTGAAACACAAATTTGCAAGGGTACTTAGAAAGCAGAATTTGATTAAAAAGAGGCAATGTGAATGTGGAATCAAAATTTCAGGATGCACTTGAAGTGCGACATGTGGAAGGGAATGATATTATCAGAAATTGGAAAAGGAAATGAGAAGGGGATTTGGGAATGGAATTGTGGAAGTGTATTTCAGAAAGGCATTTGGTAATTGGAGCTTGGAACTGTAATTTGGAATTAGAATTTACAATTGCAAAATGATACTGAAATTTGGAAGTGAAATTTAGAATTGGAATTTAGAACTGGAATTTGAAAGCCGAATTTGGAACGGGAGTTTGGAAGCAGAATTTGGAATTGGAATGTGGAAGTGGATTTTGGAATCAGAATTTGGAATTGGAATTTAGAACTGGAATATGGAAGTGGAATTTGGAAGTGGAATTTCGAATTGGAATTTCGAATTGGAATTTGGAACTGGAATATGAAAGTGGAATTTGGAAGTGGAATTTAAAATTGGAATTTCGAACCCGAAATTTTTAATTGAAATTCAGAATTAGAATTCAGAACTGGAATTTGGGAGCAGAATTTGGAACTTCAATTAGGAACTGGAATTTAGAAGTGGAATTTGAAATTCGAATTTAGAAGTGGAATTTGGAATTGGAATTTGTAAGTGGAATTTGTAAGCTGAATTTGGAATTGGAATTTGGAATTGGAATTTAGAATTGTAATTTGGAATTGGAATTTAGAACTGGAATTTGGAAGTTGAATGTAGAATTGGAATTTGGAAATTGAATTTTTAAGTGTTATTTGAAACACAACTTTAAAAGGGTACTTAGAAAGCAGACTTTTATTGATAAGTTGTAATTTGAATCTGGAATCATAATTTCCGGATGCAATTGAAGTGCCACATGCAGAAGAGAATTTCAGTATCAGAAACTGGAAAAGGAAATCAGAAGGGTAATTAGGATCGGGACTGTGGAAGTGGATTTTAGAATTGCATTTGGTAATTGCTGGTTGAAACTGGAATTTGGAAGTGACATTTAGAATTGGAATTGAGAAGTGGAATTTGCAAGTGGAATTTGGAACTGACATTTGGAAGTGGAATTTGGAATTGGAATTTGGATGTGAAATATAGAATGGGAATGCAGAACTGGAATTTCTAAGTGGAATTTGGAACTTTAATCTGGAACTGGATTTTGGATGTGAAATTTGAAACTCGAATGTCGAAGTGGAATTTGGAATTGGAATTTGGAACTGGAAGTTGGAAGTGAAATTTAAAATTGGAATTTAGAACTGGAATTTGGAAGTGGAGTTTGGAAGTGGAATTTCAAACTCGAATTCAGAAGTGGAATTTGGAATTGGAATTTAGTACTTGAATTTGGAAGTCGAATGTAGAATTGGAATTTGGAACTGGAAATAGGAAGCGAAATTTAGAACTGCAATTTGGAAGTGGAATTTGGAAATTTTGTTTGGAATTGGAATTTGAAACACCAATTTTCAAGGGTACTTAGAAAGCAGACTTTATTAATAAGTTGTAATTTGAATGTGGAATCATCATTTCAGTATGCAATTGAAATGCGACATGTGGAAGAGAATTCTAGTATCAGAAACTAGAATAGGAAAGCAGATGGGGAATTGGGAACGGGAGTGTAAGTGAGTATGAGAATTGCATTTGGTCATTGGAGGTTGGAACTCGAATTTGGAATGGGAATTTGGAAGTGGATTTTTGAAGCAGAATTGGGAATTTGACTTTAGAAGTGGAATTTGAAAGTGGAGTTTGGAATTGGAATTTTCCATTGGAATTTGGAACTGGAATTTGGAAGTGAAATTTGGATTTGGAATTTGAAACATAAATTTAAAAGGGGACTTAGAAAGAAGAATTTCATTCAAAATGAGAAAATTTAATCTGGAATCATAATTTCAGGATACAATTGAAGTGCGACATGTGGAAGAGAATTAGAGTATCAGAATTTGGAAAAGGGAATCAGACGGGGAATTAGGATGGGCACGGTGGAAGTGCATTTTCGAATTTCATTTCCTAATTGGCGGTTGGAACTGGAATTTGGAAGTGAAATTTAGAATTGGAATTTTGAACTGGAATATGGAAGTGGGATTTGGAAGTGGAATTTTAAATTGTAATTTGTTACCTGAATTTGGAAGTGGAATTAAGAATGGGAATTTAAAGTGGAATTTTCAGGTGGAATTTGGAATTAGAATTTGAAACACAAATTTACAAGGGTACTTAGAAAGCAGAATTTGATTAAAAAGAGGCAATGTGAATTTGGAATCAAAATATCAGGATGCACTTGAAGTGCGACATGTGGAAGGGAATGATATTATCAGAAATTGGAAAAGGAAATCAGAAGGGGATTTGTGAATGGAATTGTGGAAGTGTATTTCAGAAAGGCATTTGGTAATTAGAGCTTGGAACTGTAATTTGGAATTAGAATTTAGAATTGCAAATTGATACTGAAATTTGGAAGTGAAATTTAGAATTGGAATTTAGAACTGGAATTTGAAAGCCGAATTTGGAACTGCAGTTTGGAAGCAGAATTTGGACTTGGAATGTGGAAGTGGATTTTGGAATCAGAATTTGGAATTGGAATTTAGAACTGGAATATGGAAGTGGAATTTGGAAGTGGAGTTTCGAATTGAAATTTCGCATTGGAATTTAGAACTGGAGTATGGAAGTGGAATTTGGAAGTGGAATTTAAAATTAGAATGTCGAACCTGAAATTTGGAAGTGAAATTCAGAATTAGAATTCAGAACTGTAATTTGGGAGCAGAATTTGAAACTTCAATTAGGAACTGGAATTTAGAAGTGGAATTTGAAATTCGAATTTAGAAGTGGAATTTGGAATTGGAATTTGTAAGTGGAATTTGGAAGCCGAATTTGGAATTGGAATATGTAATTGGAATTTAGAATTGTAATTTGCAATTGGAATTTAGAACTGGAATTTGGAAGTTGAATGTAGAATTGGAATTCGGAAATTGAATTTTTAAATGTTATTTGAAACACAACTTTAAAAGGGTACTTAGAAAGCAGACTTTTATCGATAAGTTGTAATTTGAATCTGGAATCATAATTTCCGGATGCAATTGAAGTGCCACATGCGGAAGAGAATTCTAGTATCAGAAACTGGAAAAGGAAATCAGAAGGGGAATTAGGATCGGGACTGTGGAAGTGGATTTTAGAATTGCATTTGGTAATTGCTGGTTGGAACTGGAATTTGGAAGTGACATTTAGAATTGGAATTTAGAACTGGAATTTGCAAGTGGAATTTGGAACTGGCATTTGGAAGTGGAATTTGGAATTGGAATTTGGATGTGAAATTTAGAATTGGAATGCAGAACTGGAATTTGTAAGTGGAATTTGGAACTTTAATCTCGAACTGGATTTTGGAAGTGAAATTTGAAACTCGAATGTAGAAGTGGAATTTGGAATTGGAATTTGGAACTGGAAGTTGGAAGTGAAATTTAAAATTGGAATTTAGAACTGGAATTTGGAATTGGAGTTTGGAAGTGGAGTTTGGAAGTGGAATTTCAAACTCGAATTCAGAAGTGCAATTTGGAATTGGAATTTAGTACTTGAATTTGGAAGTCGAATGTAGAATTGGAATTTGGAGCTGGAATTTGGAAGCGGAATTTAGAACTGCAATTTGGAAGTGGAATTTGGAAATTTAGTTTGGAATTGGAATTTGAAACACCAATTTTCAAGGGTACTTAGAAAGCAGACTTTATTAATAAGTTGTAATTTGAATGTGTAATCATCATTTCAGTATGCAATTGAAAGGCGACATGTGGAAGAGAATTCTAGTATCAGAAACTGGAATAGGAAAGCAGATGGGGAATTGGGAACGGGAGTGTAAGTGAATTTGAGAATTGCATTTGGTCATTGGAGGTTGGAACTCGAATTTGGAATGGGAATTTGGAAGTGGATTTTTGAAGCAGAATTGGGAATTTGACTTTAGAAGTGGAATTTGGAAGTGGAGTTTGGAATTGGAATTTACCATTGGAATTTGGAACTGGAATTTGGAAGTGAAATTTGAAATTGGAATTTGAAACATAAATTTACAAGGGGACTTAGAAAGAAGAATTTTATTCAAAATGAGAAAATTAAATCTGGAATCATAATTTCAGGATACAAGTGAAGTGCGACATGTGGAAGAGAATTAGAGTATCAGAATTTGGAAAAGGGAATCATACGGGGAATTAGGATGGGCACGGTGGAAGTGGATTTTCGAATTTCATTTGCTAATTAGTGGTTGGAACTGGAATTTGGAAGTAAAATTTAGAATTGGAATTTAGAACTGGAATATGGAAGTGGGATTTGGAAGTGGAATTTAAAATTGTAATTTGCTACCTGAATTTGGAAGTGGAATTAAGAATGGGAATTTAAAGTGGAATTTTCAGGTGGAATTTGGAATTAGAATTTGAAACACAAATTTACAAGGGTACTTAGAAAGCAGAATTTGATTAAAAAGAGGCAATGTGAATCTGGAATCAAAATTTCAGGATGCACTTGAAGTGCGACATGTGGAAGGGAATGATATTATCAGAAATTGGAAAAGGAAATCAGAAGGGGATTTGGGAATGGAATTGTGGAAGTGTATTTCAGAAAGGCATTTGGTAATTGGAGCTTGGAACTGTAATTTGGAATTAGAATTTAGAATTGCAAATTGATACTGAAATTTGGAAGAGAAATTTAGAATTGGAATTTAGAAATGGAATTTAAAGGCCGAATTTGGAACTGGAGTTTGGAAGCAGAATTTGGACTTGGAATGTGGAAGTGGATTTTGGAATCAGAATTTGGAATTGGAATTTAGAACTGGAATATAGAAGTGGAATTTGGAAGTGGAATTTCGAATTGGAATTTCGAATTGGAATTTGGAACTGGAATATGGAAGTGGAATTTGGAAGTGGAATTTAAAATTGGAATTTCGAACCTGAAATTTGGAAGTGAAATTCAGAATTAGAATTCAGAACTGGAATTTGGGAGCAGAATTTGGAACTTCAATTAGGAACTGGAATTTAGAAGTGGAATTTGAAATTCGAATTTAGAAGTGGAATTTGGAATTGGAATTTGGAAGTAGAATTTGGAAGCGGAATTTGGAATTGGAATTTGGAATTGGAATTTAGAATTGTAATTTGGAATTGCAATTTAGAACTGGAATTTGGAAGGTGAATGTAGAATTGGAAATTGAAAATTGAATTTTTAAGTGTTATTTGAAACACAACTTTAAAAGGGTACTTAGAAAGCAGACTTTTATCGATAAGTTGTAATTTGAATCTGGAATCATAATTTCCGGATGCAATTGAAGCCACATGCGGAAGAGAATTCTAGTATCAGAAACTGGAAAAGGAAATCAGAAGGGGAATTAGGATCGGGACTGTGGAAGTGGATTTTAGAATTGCATTTGGTAATTGCTGGTTGGAACTGGAATTTGGAAGTGACATTTAGAATTGGAATTTAGAAGTGGAATTTGCAAGTGGAATTTGGAACTGGCATTTGGAAGTGGAATTTGGAATTGGAATTTGGATGTGAAATTTAGAATTGGAATGCAGAACTGGAATTTGTAAGTGGAATTTGGAACTTTAATCTGGAACTGGATTTTGGAAGTGAAATTTGAAACTCGAATGTCGAAGTGGAATTTGGAATTGGAATTTGGAACTGGAAGTTGGAAGTGAAATTTAAAATTGGAATTTAGAACTGGAATTTGGAATTGGAGTTTGGAAGTGGAGTTTGGAAGTGGAATTTCAAACTCGAATTCAGAAGTGCAATTTGGAATTAGAATTTAGTACTTGAATTTGGAAGTCGAATGTAGAATTGGAATTTGGAGCTGGAATTTGGAAGCGGAATTTAGAACTGCAATTTGGAAGTGGAATTTGGAAATTTAGTTTGGAATTGGAATTTGAAACACCAATTTTCAAGGGTACTTAGAAAGCAGACTTTATTAATAAGTTGTAATTTGAATGTGGAATCATCATTTCAGTATGCAATTGAAAGGCGACATGTGGAAGAGAATTCTAGTATCAGAAACTGGAATAGGAAAGCAGATGGGGAATTGGGAACGGGAGTGTAAGTGAATTTAAAATTGCATTTGGTCATTGGAGGTTGGAACTCGAATTTGGAATGGGAATTTGGAAGTGGATTTTTGAAGCAGAATTGGGAATTTGACTTTAGAAGTGGAATTTGGAAGTGGAGTTTGGAATTGGAATTTACCATTGGAATTTGAAACTGGAATTTGGAAGTGAAATTTGAAATTGGAATTTGAAACATAAATTTACAAGGGGACTTAGAAAGAAGAATTTTTTTCAAATTGGGAAAATTAAATCTGGAATCATAATTTCAGGATACAATTGAAGTGCGACATGTGGAAGAGAATTAGAGTATCAGAATTTGGAAAAGGGAATCAGACGGGGAATTAGGATGGGCACGGTGGAAGTGGATTTTCGAATTTCATTTGCTAATTAGTGGTTGGAACTGTAATTTGGAAGTGAAATTTAGAATTGTTATTTAGAACTGGAATATGGAAGTGGGATTTGGAAGTGGAATTTAAAATTGTAATTTGCTACCTGAATTTGGAAGTGGAATTAAGAATGGGAATTTAAAGTGGAATTTTCAGGTGGAATTTGGAATTAGAATTTGAAACACAAATTTGCAAGGGTACTTAGAAAGCAGAATTTGATTAAAAAGAGGCAATGTGAATCTGGAATCAAAATTTCAGGATGCACTTGAAGTGCGACATGTGGAAGGGAATGATATTATCAGAAATTGGAAAAGGAAATGAGAAGGGGATTTGGGAATGGAATTGTGGAAGTGTATTTCAGAAAGGCATTTGGTAATTGGAGCTTGGAACTGTAATTTGGAATTAGAATTTACAATTGCAAAATGATACTGAAATTTGGAAGTGAAATTTAGAATTGGAATTTAGAACTGGAATTTGAAAGCCGAATTTGGAACTGGAGTTTGGAAGCAGAATTTGGAATTGGAATGTGGAAGTGGATTTTGGAATCAGAATTTGGAATTGGAATTTAGAACTGGAATATGGAAGTGGAATTTGGAAGTGGAATTTCGAATTGGAATTTCGAATTGGAATTTGGAACTGGAATATGGAAGTGGAATTTGGAAGTGGAATTTAAAATTGGAATTTCGAACCTGAAATTTGGAAGTGAAATTCAGAATTAGAATTCAGAACTGGAATTTGGGAGCAGAATTTGGAACTTCAATTAGGAACTGGAATTTAGAAGTGGAATTTGAAATTCGAATTTAGAAGTGGAATTTGGAATTGGAATTTGTAAGTGGAATTTGTAAGCGGAATTTGGAATTGGAATTTGGAATTGGAATTTAGAATTGTAATTTGGAATTGGAATTTAGAACTGGAATTTGGAAGTTGAAATTAGAATTGGAATTTGGAAATTGAATTTTTAAGTGTTATTTGAAACACAACTTTAAAAGGGTACTTAGAAAGCAGACTTTTATCGATAAGTTGTAATTTGAATCTGGAATCATAATTTCCGGATGCAATTGAAGTGCCACATGCGGAAGAGAATTCTAGTATCAGAAACTGGAAAAGGAAATCAGAAGGGGAGTTAGGATCGGGACTGTGGAAGTGGATTTTAGAATTGCATTTGGTAATTGCTGGTTGGAACTGGAATTTGGAAGTGACATTTAGAATTGGAATTTAGAACTGGAATTTGCAAGTGGAATTTGGAACTGGCATTTGGAAGTGGAATTTGGAATTGGAATTTGGATGTGAAATTTAGAATTGGAATGCAGAACTGGAATTTGTAAGTGGAATTTGGAACTTTAATCTGGAACTGGATTTTGGAAGTGAAATTTGAAACTCGAATGTCGAAGTGGAATTTGGAATTGGAATTTGGAACTGGAAGTTGGAAGTGAAATTTAAAATTGGAATTTAGAACTGGAATTTGGAATTGGAGTTTGGAAGTGGAGTTTGGAAGTGGAATTTCAAACTCGAATTCAGAAGTGCAATTTGGAATTGGAATTTAGTACTTGAATTTGGAAGTCGAATGTAGAATTGGAATTTGGACCTGGAATTTGGAAGCGGAATTTAGAACTGCAATTTGGAAGTGGAATTTGGAAATTTAGTTTGGAATTGGAATTTGAAACACCAATTTTCAAGGGTACTTAGAAAGCAGACTTTATTAATAAGTTGTAATTTGAATGTGGAATCATCATTTCAGTATGCAATTGAAATGCGACATGTGGAAGAGAATTCTAGTATCAGAAACTAGAATAGGAAAGCAGATGGGGAATTGGGAACGGGAGTGTAAGTGAGTATGAGAATTGCATTTGGTCATTGGAGGTTGGAACTCGAATTTGGAATGGGAATTTGGAAGTGGATTTTTGAAGCAGAATTGGGAATTTGACTTTAGAAGTGGAATTTGGAAGTGGAGTTTGGAATTGGAATTTACCATTGGAATTTGGAACTGGAATTTGGAAGTGAAATTTGAAATTGGAATTTGAAACATAAATTTACAAGGGGACTTAGAAAGAAGAATTTTATTCAAAATGAGAAAATTAAATCTGGAATCATAATTTCAGGATACAAGTGAAGTGCGACATGTGGAAGAGAATTAGAGTATCAGAATTTGGAAAAGGGAATCATACGGGGAATTAGGATGGGCACGGTGGAAGTGGATTTTCGAATTTCATTTGCTAATTAGTGGTTGGAACTGGAATTTGGAAGTAAAATTTAGAATTGGAATTTAGAACTGGAATATGGAAGTGGGATTTGGAAGTGGTATTTAAAATTGTAATTTGCTACCTGAATTTGGAAGTGGAATTAAGAATGGGAATTTAAAGTGGAATTTTCAGGTGGAATTTGGAATTAGAATTTGAAACACAAATTTACAAGGGTACTTAGAAAGCAGAATTTGATTAAAAAGAGGCAATGTGAATCTGGAATCAAAATTTCAGGATGCACTTGAAGTGCGACATGTGGAAGGGAATGATATTATCAGAAATTGGAAAAGGAAATCAGAAGGGGATTTGGGAATGGAATTGTGGAAGTGTATGTCAGAAAGGCATTTGGTAATTGGATCTTGGAACTGTAATTTGGAATTAGAATTTAGAATTGCAAATTGATACTGAAATTTGGAAGAGAAATTTAGAATTGGAATTTAGAACTGGAATTTGAAAGCCGAATTTGGAACTGGAGTTTGGAAGCAGAATTTGGACTTGGAATGTGGAAGTGGATTTTGGAATCAGAATTTGGAATTGGAATTTAGAACTGGAATATAGAAGTGGAATTTGGAAGTGTAATTTCGAATTGGAATTTCGAATTGGAATTTGGAACTGGAATATGGAAGTGGAATTTGGAAGTGGAATTTAAAATTGGAATTTCGAACCTGAAATTTGGAAGTGAAATTCAGAATTAGAATTCAGAACTGGAATTTGGGAGCAGAATTTGGAACTTCAATTAGGAACTGGAATTTAGAAGTGGAATTTGAAATTCGAATTTAGAAGTGGAATTTGGAATTGGAATTTGGAAGTAGAATTTGGAAGCGGAATTTGGAATTGGAATTTGGAATTGGAATTTAGAATTGTAATTTGGAATTGCAATTTAGAACTGGAATTTGGAAGGTGAATGTAGAATTGGAAATTGGAAATTGAATTTTTAAGTGTTATTTGAAACACAACTTTAAAAGGGTACTTAGAAAGCGGACTTTTATCGATAAGTTGTAATTTGAATCTGGAATCATAATTTCCGGATGCAATTGAAGTGCCACATGCGGAAGAGAATTCTAGTATCAGAAACTGGAAAAGGAAATCAGAAGGGGAATTATGATCGGGACTGTGGAAGTGGATTTTAGAATTGCATTTGGTAATTGCTGGTTGGAACTGGAATTTGGAAGTGACATTTAGAATTGGAATTTAGAAGTGGAATTTGCAAGTGGAATTTGGAACTGGCATTTGGAAGTGGAATTTGGAATTGGAATTTGGATGTGAAATTTAGAATTGGAATGCAGAACTGGAATTTATAAGTGGAATTTGGAACTTTAATCTGGAGCTGGATTTTGGAAGTGAAATTGGAAACTCGAATGTAGAAGTGGAATTTGGAATTGGAATTTGGAACTGGAAGTTGGAAGTGAAATTTAAAATTGGAATTTAGAACTGGAATTTGGAAGTGGAGTTTGGAAGTGGAATTTCAAACTCGAATTCAGAAGTGGAATTTGGAATTGGAATTTAGTACTTGAATTTGGAAGTCGAATGTAGAATTGGAATTTGGAACTGGAAATTGGAAGCGAAATTTAGAACTGCAATTTGGAAGTGGAATTTGGAAATTTTGTTTGGAATTGGAATTTGAAACACCAATTTTCAAGGGTACTTAGAAAGCAGACTTTATTAATAAGTTGTAATTTGAATGTGGAATCATCATTTCAGTATGCAATTGAAATGCGACATGTGGAAGAGAATTCTAGTATCAGAAACTGGAATAGGAAAGCAGATGGGGAATTGGGAACGGGAGTGTAAGTGAATTTTGGAATTGCATTTGGTCATTGGAGGTTGGAACTCGAATTTGGAATGGGAATTTGGAAGTGGATTTTTGAAGCAGAATTGGGAATTTGACTTTAGAAGTGGAATTTGGAAGTGGAGTTTGGAATTGGAATTTTCCATTGGAATTTGGAACTGGAATTTGGAAGTGAAATTTGGATTTGAAATTTGAAACATAAATTTACAAGGGTACTTAGAAAGAAGAATTTTTTTCAAATTGGGAAAATTAAATCTGGAATCATAATTTCAGGATACAATTGAAGTGCGACATGTGGAAGAGAATTAGAGTATCAGAATTTGGAAAAGGGAATCAGACGGGGAATTAGGATGGGCACGGTGGAAGTGGATTTTCGAATTTCATTTGCTAATTAGTGGTTGGAACTGTAATTTGGAAGTGAAATTTAGAATTGGAATTTAGAACTGGAATATGGAAGTGGGATTTGGAAGTGGAATTTAAAATTGTAATTTGCTACCTGAATTTGGAAGTGGAATTAAGAATGGGAATTTAAAGTGGAATTTTCAGGTGGAATTTGGAATTAGAATTTGAAACACAAATTTGCAAGGGTACTTAGAAAGCAGAATTTGATTAAAAAGAGGCAATGTGAATCTGGAATCAAAATTTCAGGATGCACTTGAAGTGCGACATGTGGAAGGGAATGATATTATCAGAAATTGGAAAAGGAAATGAGAAGGGGATTTGGGAATGGAATTGTGGAAGTGTATTTCAGAAAGGCATTTGGTAATTGGAGCTTGGAACTGTAATTTGGAATTAGAATTTACAATTGCAAAATGATACTGAAATTTGGAAGTGAAATTTAGAATTGGAATTTAGAACTGGAATTTGAAAGCCGAATTTGGAACTGGAGTTTGGAAGCAGAATTTGGAATTGGAATGTGGAAGTGGATTTTGGAATCAGAATTTGGAATTGGAATTTAGAACTGGAATATGGAAGTGGAATTTGGAAGTGGAATTTCGAATTGGAATTTCGAATTGGAATTTGGAACTGGAATATGGAAGTGGAATTTGGAAGTGGAATTTAAAATTGGAATTTCGAACCTGAAATTTGGAAGTGAAATTCAGAATTAGAATTCAGAACTGGAATTTGGGAGCAGAATTTGGAACTTCAATTAGGAACTGGAATTTAGAAGTGGAATTTGAAATTCGAATTTAGAAGTGGAATTTGGAATTGGAATTTGTAAGTGGAATTTGTAAGCGGAATTTGGAATTGGAATTTGGAATTGGAATTTAGAATTGTAATTTGGAATTGGAATTTAGAACTGGAATTTGGAAGTTGAATGTAGAATTGGAATTTGGAAATTGAATTTTTAAGTGTTATTTGAAACACAACTTTAAAAGGGTTCTTAGAAAGCAGACTTTTATCGATAAGTTGTAATTTGAATCTGGAATCATAATTTCCGGATGCAATTGAAGTGCCACATGCAGAAGAGAATTCCAGTATCAGAAACTGGAAAAGGAAATCAGAAGGGGAATTAGGATCGGGACTGTGCAAGTGGATTTTAGAATTGCATTTGGTAATTGCTGGTTGGAACTGGAATTTGGAAGTGACATTTAGAATTGGAATTTAGAAGTGGAATTTGCAAGTGGAATTTGGAACTGGCATTTGGAAGTGGAATTTGGAATTGGAATTTGGATGTGAAATTTAGAATGGGAATGCAGAACTGGAATTTATAAGGGGAATTTGGAACTTTAATCTGGAACTGGATTTTGGAAGTGAAATTTGAAACTCGAATGTCGAAGTGGAATTTGGAATTGGAATTTGGAACTGGAAGTTGGAAGTGAAATTTAAAATTGGAATTTAGAACTGGAATTTGGAAGTGGAGTTTGGAAGTGGAATTTCAAACTCGAATTCAGAAGTGGAATTTGGAATTGGAATTTAGTACTTGAATTTGGAAGTCGAATGTAGAATTGGAATTTGGAACTGGAAATTGGAAGCGAAATTTAGAACTGCAATTTGGAAGTGGAATTTGGAAATTTAGTTTGGAATTGGAATTTGAAACACCAATTTTCAAGGGTACTTAGAAAGCAGACTTTATTAATAAGTTGTAATTTGAATGTGGAATCATCATTTCAGTATGCAATTGAAATGCGACATGTGGAAGAGAATTCTAGTATCAGAAACTGGAATAGGAAAGAAGATGGGGAATTGGGAACGGGAGTGTAAGTGAATTTTGGAATTGCATTTGGTCATTGGAGGTTGGAACTCGAATTTGGAATGGGAATTTGGAAGTGGATTTTTGAAGCAGAATTGGGAATTTGACTTTAGAAGTGGAATTTGGAAGTGGAGTTTGGAATTGGAATTTTCCATTGGAATTTGGAACTGGAATTTGGAAGTGAAATTTGGATTTGGAATTTGAAACATAAATTTACAAGGGGACTTAGAAAGAAGAATTTTTTTCAAATTGGGAAAATTAAATCTGGAATCATAATTTCAGGATACAATTGAAGTGCGACATGTGGAAGAGAATTAGAGTATCAGAATTTGGAAAAGGGAATCAGACGGGGAATTAGGATGGGCACGGTGGAAGTGGATTTTCGAATTTCATTTGCTAATTAGTGGTTGGAACTGTAATTTGGAAGTGAAATTTAGAATTGGAATTTAGAACTGGAATATGGAAGTGGGATTTGGAAGTGGAATTTAAAATTGTAATTTGCTACCTGAATTTGGAAGTGGAATTAAGAATGGGAATTTAAAGTGGAATTTTCAGGTGGAATTTGGAATTAGAATTTGAAACACAAATTTGCAAGGGTACTTAGAAAGCAGAATTTGATTAAAAAGAGGCAATGTGAATCTGGAATCAAAATTTCAGGATGCACTTGAAGTGCGACATGTGGAAGGGAATGATATTATCAGAAATTGGAAAAGGAAATGAGAAGGGGATTTGGGAATGGAATTGTGGAAGTGTATTTCAGAAAGGCATTTGGTAATTGGAGCTTGGAACTGTAATTTGGAATTAGAATTTACAATTGCAAAATGATACTGAAATTTGGAAGTGAAATTTAGAATTGGAATTTAGAACTGGAATTTGAAAGCCGAATTTGGAACTGGAGTTTGGAAGCAGAATTTGGAATTGGAATGTGGAAGTGGATTTTGGAATCAGAATTTGGAATTGGAATTTAGAACTGGAATATGGAAGTGGAATTTGGAAGTGGAATTTCGAATTGGAATTTCGAATTGGAATTTGGAACTGGAATATGGAAGTGGAATTTGGAAGTGGAATTTAAAATTGGAATTTCGAACCTGAAATTTGGAAGTGAAATTCAGAATTAGAATTCAGAACTGGAATTTGGGAGCAGAATTTGGAACTTCAATTAGGAACTGGAATTTAGAAGTGGAATTTGAAATTCGAATTTAGAAGTGGAATTTGGAATTGGAATTTGTAAGTGGAATTTGTAAGCGGAATTTGGAATTGAAATTTGGAATTGGAATTTAGAATTGTAATTTGGAATTGGAATTTAGAACTGGAATTTGGAAGTTGAAATTAGAATTGGAATTTGGAAATTGAATTTTTAAGTGTTATTTGAAACACAACTTTAAAAGGGTACTTAGAAAGCAGACTTTTATCGATAAGTTGTAATTTGAATCTGGAATCATAATTTCCGGATGCAATTGAAGTGCCACATGCGGAAGAGAATTCTAGTATCAGAAACTGGAAAAGGAAATCAGAAGGGGAGTTAGGATCGGGACTGTGGAAGTGGATTTTAGAATTGCATTTGGTAATTGCTGGTTGGAACTGGAATTTGGAAGTGACATTTAGAATTGGAATTTAGAACTGGAATTTGCAAGTGGAATTTGGAACTGGCATTTGGAAGTGGAATTTGGAATTGGAATTTGGATGTGAAATTTAGAATTGGAATGCAGAACTGGAATTTGTAAGTGGAATTTGGAACTTTAATCTGGAACTGGATTTTGGAAGTGAAATTTGAAACTCGAATGTCGAAGTGGAATTTGGAATTGGAATTTGGAACTGGAAGTTGGAAGTGAAATTTAAAATTGGAATTTAGAACTGGAATTTGGAATTGGAGTTTGGAAGTGGAGTTTGGAAGTGGAATTTCAAACTCGAATTCAGAAGTGCAATTTGGAATTGGAATTTAGTACTTGAATTTGGAAGTCGAATGTAGAATTGGAATTTGGAGCTGGAATTTGGAAGCGGAATTTAGAACTGCAATTTGGAAGTGGAATTTGGAAATTTAGTTTGGAATTGGAATTTGAAACACCAATTTTCAAGGGTACTTAGAAAGCAGACTTTATTAATAAGTTGTAATTTGAATGTGGAATCATCATTTCAGTATGCAATTGAAATGCGACATGTGGAAGAGAATTCTAGTATCAGAAACTAGAATAGGAAAGCAGATGGGGAATTGGGAACGGGAGTGTAAGTGAGTATGAGAATTGCATTTGGTCATTGGAGGTTGGAACTCGAATTTGGAATGGGAATTTGGAAGTGGATTTTTGAAGCAGAATTGGGAATTTGACTTTAGAAGTGGAATTTGGAAGTGGAGTTTGGAATTGGAATTTACCATTGGAATTTGGAACTGGAATTTGGAAGTGAAATTTGAAATTGGAATTTGAAACATAAATTTACAAGGGGACTTAGAAAGAAGAATTTTATTCAAAATGAGAAAATTAAATCTGGAATCATAATTTCAGGATACAAGTGAAGTGCGACATGTGGAAGAGAATTAGAGTATCAGAATTTGGAAAAGGGAATCATACGGGGAATTAGGATGGGCACGGTGGAAGTGGATTTTCGAATTTCATTTGCTAATTAGTGGTTGGAACTGGAATTTGGAAGTAAAATTTAGAATTGGAATTTAGAACTGGAATATGGAAGTGGGATTTGGAAGTGGTATTTAAAATTGTAATTTGCTACCTGAATTTGGAAGTGGAATTAAGAATGGGAATTTAAAGTGGAATTTTCAGGTGGAATTTGGAATTAGAATTTGAAACACAAATTTACAAGGGTACTTAGAAAGCAGAATTTGATTAAAAAGAGGCAATGTGAATCTGGAATCAAAATTTCAGGATGCACTTGAAGTGCGACATGTGGAAGGGAATGATATTATCAGAAATTGGAAAAGGAAATCAGAAGGGGATTTGGGAATGGAATTGTGGAAGTGTATGTCAGAAAGGCATTTGGTAATTGGATCTTGGAACTGTAATTTGGAATTAGAATTTAGAATTGCAAATTGATACTGAAATTTGGAAGAGAAATTTAGAATTGGAATTTAGAACTGGAATTTGAAAGCCGAATTTGGAACTGGAGTTTGGAAGCAGAATTTGGACTTGGAATGTGGAAGTGGATTTTGGAATCAGAATTTGGAATTGGAATTTAGAACTGGAATATAGAAGTGGAATTTGGAAGTGTAATTTCGAATTGGAATTTCGAATTGGAATTTGGAACTGGAATATGGAAGTGGAATTTGGAAGTGGAATTTAAAATTGGAATTTCGAACCTGAAATTTGGAAGTGAAATTCAGAATTAGAATTCAGAACTGGAATTTGGGAGCAGAATTTGGAACTTCAATTAGGAACTGGAATTTAGAAGTGGAATTTGAAATTCGAATTTAGAAGTGGAATTTGGAATTGGAATTTGGAAGTAGAATTTGGAAGCGGAATTTGGAATTGGAATTTGGAATTGGAATTTAGAATTGTAATTTGGAATTGCAATTTAGAACTGGAATTTGGAAGGTGAATGTAGAATTGGAAATTGGAAATTGAATTTTTAAGTGTTATTTGAAACACAACTTTAAAAGGGTACTTAGAAAGCGGACTTTTATCGATAAGTTGTAATTTGAATCTGGAATCATAATTTCCGGATGCAATTGAAGTGCCACATGCGGAAGAGAATTCTAGTATCAGAAACTGGAAAAGGAAATCAGAAGGGGAATTATGATCGGGACTGTGGAAGTGGATTTTAGAATTGCATTTGGTAATTGCCGGTTGGAACTGGAATTTGGAAGTGACATTTAGAATTGGAATTTAGAATTGGAATTTGCAAGTGGAATTTGGAACTGGCATTTGGAAGTGGAATTTGGAATTGGAATTTGGATGTGAAATTTAGAATTGGAGTGCAGAACTGGAATTTGTAAGTGGAATTTGGAAATTTAGTTTGGAATTGGAATTTGAAACACCAATTTTCAAGGGTACTTAGAAAGCAGACTTTATTAATAAGTTGTAATTTGAATGTGTAATCATCATTTCAGTATGCAATTGAAAGGCGACATGTGGAAGAGAATTCTAGTATCAGAAACTGGAATAGGAAAGCAGATGGGGAATTGGCAACGGGAGTGTAAGTGAATTTTAGAATTGCATTTGGTCATTGGAGGCTGGAACTCGAATTTGGAATGGGAATTTGGAAGTGGATTTTTGAAGCAGAATTGGGAATTTGACTTTAGCAGTGGAATTTGGAAGTGGAGTTTGGAACTGGAATTTACCATTGGAATTTGGAACTGGAATTTGGAAGTGAAATTTGAAATTGGAATTTGAAACATAAATTTACAAGGGGACTTAGAAAGAAGAATTTTATTCAAAATGAGAAAATTAAATCTGGAATCATAATTTCAAGATACAAGTGAAGTGCGACATGTGGAAGAGAATTAGATTATCAGAATTTGGAAAAGGGAATCAGACGGGGAATTAGGATGGGCACGGTGGAAGTGGATTTTCGAATTTCATTTGCTAATTGGCGGTTGGAAGTGGAATTTGGAATTGGAATTTGGATGTGAAATTTAGAATTGGAATGCAGAACTGGAATTTATAAGTGGAATTTGGAACTTTAATCTGGAACTGGATTTTGGAAGTGAAATTTGAAACTCGAATGTCGAAGTGGAATTTGGAAGTGGAATTTGGAACTGGAAGTTGGAAGTGAAATTTAAAATTGGAATTTAGAACTGGAATTTGGAAGTGGAGTTTGGAAGTGGAATTTCAAACTCGAATTCAGAAGTGGAATTTGGAATTGAAATTTAGTACTTGAATTTGGAAGTCGAATGTAGAATTGGAATTTGGAACTGGAAATTGGAAGCGAAATTTAGAACTGCAATTTGAAAGTGGAATTTGGAAATTTAGTTTGGAATTGGAATTTGAAACACCAATTTTCAAGGGTACTTAGAAAGCAGACTTTATTAATAAGTTGTAATTTGAATGTGGAATCATCATTTCAGTATGCAATTGAAATGCGACATGTGGAAGAGAATTCTAGTATCAGAAACTGGAATAGGAAAGCAGATGGGGAATTGGGAACGGGAGTGTAAGTGAATTTTGGAATTGCATTTGGTCATTGGAGGTTGGAACTCGAATTTGGAATGGGAATTTGGAAGTGGATTTTTGAAGCAGAATTGGGAATTTGACTTTAGAAGTGGAATTTGGAAGTGGAGTTTGGAATTGGAATTTTCCATTGGAATTTGGAACTGGAATTTGGAAGTGAAATTTGGATTTGGAATTTGAAACATAAATTTACAAGGGGACTTAGAAAGAAGAATTTTTTTCAAATTGGGAAAATTAAATCTGGAATCATAATTTCAGGATACAATTGAAGTGCGACATGTGGAAGAGAATTAGAGTATCAGAATTTGGAAAAGGGAATCAGACGGGGAATTAGGATGGGCACGGTGGAAGTGCATTTTCGAATTTCATTTGCTAATTAGTGGTTGGAACTGTAATTTGGAAGTGAAATTTAGAATTGTTATTTAGAACTGGAATATGGAAGTGGGATTTGGAAGTGGAATTTAAAATTGTAATTTGCTACCTGAATTTGGAAGTGGAATTAAGAATGGGAATTTAAAGTGGAATTTTCAGGTGGAATTTGGAATTAGAATTTGAAACACAAATTTGCAAGGGTACTTAGAAAGCAGAATTTGATTAAAAAGAGGCAATGTGAATCTGGAATCAAAATTTCAGGATGCACTTGAAGTGCGACATGTGGAAGGGAATGATATCAGAAATTGGAAAAGGAAATCAGAAGGGGATTTGGGAATGGAATTGTGGAAGTGTATTTCAGAAAGGCATTTGGTAATTGGAGCTTGGAACTGTAATTTGGAATTAGAATTTAGAATTGCAAAATGATACTGAAATTTGGAAGTGAAATTTAGAATTGGAATTTAGAACTGGAATTTTAAAGCCGAATTTGGAACTGGAGTTTGGAAGCAGAATTTGGAATTGGAATGTGGAAGTGGATTTTGGAATCAGAATTTGGAATTGGAATTTAGAACTGGAATATGGAAGTGGAATTTGAAAGTGGAATTTCGAATTGGAATTTCGAATTGGAATTTGGAACTGGAATATGGAAGTGGAATTTGGAAGTGGAATTTAAAATTGGAATTTCGAACCTGAAATTTGGAAGTGAAATTCAGAATTAGAATTCAGAACTGGAATTTGGGAGCAGAATTTGGAACTTCAATTAGGAACTGGAATTTAGAAGTGGAATTTGAAATTCGAATTTAGAAGTTGAATTTGGAATTGGAATTTGTAAGTGGAATTTGTAAGCGGAATTTGGAATTGGAATTTGGAATTGGAATTTAGAATTGGAATTTGGAATTGGAATTTAGAACTGGAATTTGGAAGTTGAATGTAGAATTGGAATTTGGAAATTGAATTTTTAAGTGTTATTTGAAACACAACTTTAAAAGGGTACTTAGAAAGCAGACTTTTATCGATAAGTTGTAATTTGAATCTGGAATCATAATTTTCGGATGCAATTGAAGTGCCACATGCAGAAGAGAATTCCAGTATCAGAAACTGGAAAAGGAAATCAGAAGGGGAATTAGGATCGGGACTGTGCAAGTGGATTTTAGAATTGCATTTGGTAATTGCTGGTTGGAACTGGAATTTGGAAGTGACATTTAGAATTGGAATTTAGAACTGGAATTTGCAAGTGGAATTTGGAACTGGCATTTGGAAGTGGAATTTGGAATTGGAATTTGGATGTGAAATATAGAATGGGAATGCAGAACTGGAATTTATAAGTGGAATTTGGAACTTTAATCTGGAACTGGATTTTGGAAGTGAAATTTGAAACTCGAATGTCGAAGTGGAATTTGGAATTGGAATTTGGAACTGGAAGTTGGAAGTGAAATTTAAAATTGGAATTTAGAACTGGAATTTGGAAGTGGAGTTTGGAAGTGGAATTTCAAACTCGAATTCAGAAGTGGAATTTGGAATTGGAATTTAGTACTTGAATTTGGAAGTCGAATGTAGAATTGGAATTTGGAACTGGAAATTGGAAGCGAAATTTAGAACTGCAATTTGGAAGTGGAATTTGGAAATTTTGTTTGGAATTGGAATTTGAAACACCAATTTTCAAGGGTACTTAGAAAGCAGACTTTATTAATAAGTTGTAATTTGAATGTGGAATCATCATTTCAGTATGCAATTGAAATGCGACATGTGGAAGAGAATTCTAGTATCAGAAACTGGAATAGGAAAGCAGATGGGGAATTGGGAACGGGAGTGTAAGTGAATTTTGGAATTGCATTTGGTCATTGGAGGTTGGAACTCGAATTTGGAATGGGAATTTGGAAGTGGATTTTTGAAGCAGAATTGGGAATTTGACTTTAGAAGTGGAATTTGGAAGTGGAGTTTGGAATTGGAATTTTCCATTGGAATTTGGAACTGGAATTTGGAAGTGAAATTTGGATTTGGAATTTGAAACATAAATTTACAAGGGGACTTAGAAAGAAGAATTTTATTCAAAATGAGAAAATTAAATCTGGAATCATAATTTCAGGATACAATTGAAGTGCGACATGTGGAAGAGAATTAGAGTATCAGAATTTGGAAAAGGGAATCAGACGGGGAATTAGGATGGGCACGGTGGAAGTGGATTTTCGAATTTCATTTCCTAATTGGCGGTTGGAACTGGAATTTGGAAGTGTAATTTAGAATTGGAATTTAGAACTGGAATATGGAAGTGGGATTTGGAAGTGGAATTTAAAATTGTAATTTGTTACCTGAATTTGGAAGTGGAATTAAGAATGGGAATTTAAAGTGGAATTTTCAGGTGGAATTTGGAATTAGAATTTGAAACACAAATTTACAAGGGTACTTAGAAAGCAGAATTTGATTAAAAAGAGGCAATGTGAATCTGGAATCAAAATTTCAGGATGCACTTGAAGTGCGACATGTGGAAGGGAATGATATTATCAGAAATTGGAAAAGGAAATCAGAAGGGGATTTGGGAATGGAATTGTGGAAGTGTATTTCAGAAAGGCATTTGGTAATTGGAGCTTGGAACTGTAATTTGGAATTAGAATTTAGAATTGCAAATTGATACTGAAATTTGGAAGTGAAATTTAGAATTGGAATTTAGAACTGGAATTTTAAAGCTGAATTTGGAACTGGAGTTTGGAAGCAGAATTTGGACTTGGAATGTGGAAGTGGATTTTGGAATCAGAATTTGCAATTGGAATTTAGAACTGGAATATGGAAGTGGAATTTGGAAGTGGAATTTCGAATTGGAATTTGGAACTGGAATATGGAAGTGGAATTTGGAAGTGGAATTTAAAATTGGAATTTCGAACCTGAAATTTGGAAGTGAAATTCAGAATTAGAATTCAGAACTGGAATTTGGGAGCAAAATTTGGAACTTCAATTAGGAACTGGAATTTAGAAGTGGAATTTGAAATTCGAATTTAGCAGTGGAATTTGGAATTGGAATTTGTAAGTGGAATTTGGAAGCGGAATTTGGAATTGGAATTTGGAATTGGAATTTAGAATTGGAATTTGGAATTGGAATTTAGAACTGGAATTTGGAAGTTGAATGTAGAATTGGAATTTGGAAATTGAATTTTTAAGTGTTATTTGAAACACAACTTTAAAAGGGTACTTAGAAAGCAGACTTTTATCGATAAGTTGTAATTTGAATCTGGAATCATAATTTCCGGATGCAATTGAAGTGCCACATGCGGAAGAGAATTCTAGTATCAGAAACTGGAAAAGGAAATCAGAAGGGGAATTATGATCGGGACTGTGGAAGTGGATTTTAGAATTGCATTTGGTAATTGCTGGTTGGAACTGGAATTTGGAAGTGACATTTAGAATTGGAATTTAGAATTGGAATTTGCAAGTGGAATTTGGAACTGGCATTTGGAAGTGGAATTTGGAATTGGAATTTGGATGTGAAATTTAGAATTGGAGTGCAGAACTGGAATTTGTAAGTGGAATTTGGAAATTTAGTTTGGAATTGGAATTTGAAACACCAATTTTCAAGGGTACTTAGAAAGCAGACTTTATTAATAAGTTGTAATTTGAATGTGTAATCATCATTTCAGTATGCAATTGAAAGGCGACATGTGGAAGAGAATTCTAGTATCAGAAACTGGAATAGGAAAGCAGATGGGGAATTGGGAACGGGAGTGTAAGTGAGTATGAGAATTGCATTTGGTCATTGGAGGTTGGAACTCGAATTTGGAATGGGAATTTGGAAGTGGATTTTTGAAGCAGAATTGGGAATTTGACTTTAGCAGTGGAATTTGGAAGTGGAGTTTGGAACTGGAATTTACCATTGGAATTTGGAACTGGAATTTGGAAGTGAAATTTGAAATTGGAATTTGAAACATAAATTTACAAGGGGACTTAGAAAGAAGAATTTTATTCAAAATGAGAAAATTAAATCTGGAATCATAATTTCAAGATACAAGTGAAGTGCGACATGTGGAAGAGAATTAGATTATCAGAATTTGGAAAAGGGAATCAGACGGGGAATTAGGATGGGCACGGTGGAAGTGGATTTTCGAATTTCATTTGCTAATTGGCGGTTGGAAGTGGAATTTGGAATTGGAATTTGGATGTGAAATTTAGAATTGGAATGCAGAACTGGAATTTATAAGTGGAATTTGGAACTTTAATCTGGAACTGGATTTTGGAAGTGAAATTTGAAACTCGAATGTCGAAGTGGAATTTGGAAGTGGAATTTGGAACTGGAAGTTGGAAGTGAAATTTAAAATTGGAATTTAGAACTGGAATTTGGAAGTGGAGTTTGGAAGTGGAATTTCAAACTCGAATTCAGAAGTGGAATTTGGAATTGTAATTTAGTACTTGAATTTGGAAGTCGAATGTAGAATTGGAATTTGGAACTGGAAATTGGAAGCAAAATTTAGAACTGCAATTTGAAAGTGGAATTTGGAAATTTAGTTTGGAATTGGAATTTGAAACACCAATTTTCAAGGGTACTTAGAAAGCAGACTTTATTAATAAGTTGTAATTTGAATGTGGAATCATCATTTCAGTATGCAATTGAAATGCGACATGTGGAAGAGAATTCTAGTATCAGAAACTGGAATAGGAAAGCAGATGGGGAATTGGGAACGGGAGTGTAAGTGAATTTTGGAATTGCATTTGGTCATTGGAGGTTGGAACTCGAATTTGGAATGGGAATTTGGAAGTGGATTTTTGAAGCAGAATTGGGAATTTGACTTTAGAAGTGGAATTTGGAAGTGGAGTTTGGAATTGGAATTTTCCATTGGAATTTGGAACTGGAATTTGGAAGTGAAATTTGGATTTGGAATTTGAAACATAAATTTACAAGGGGACTTAGAAAGAAGAATTTTTTTCAAATTGGGAAAATTAAATCTGGAATCATAATTTCAGGATACAATTGAAGTGCGACATGTGGAAGAGAATTAGAGTATCAGAATTTGGAAAAGGGAATCAGACGGGGAATTAGGATGGGCACGGTGGAAGTGCATTTTCGAATTTCATTTGCTAATTAGTGGTTGGAACTGTAATTTGGAAGTGAAATTTAGAATTGTTATTTAGAACTGGAATATGGAAGTGGGATTTGGAAGTGGAATTTAAAATTGTAATTTGCTACCTGAATTTGGAAGTGGAATTAAGAATGGGAATTTAAAGTGGAATTTTCAGGTGGAATTTGGAATTAGAATTTGAAACACAAATTTGCAAGGGTACTTAGAAAGCAGAATTTGATTAAAAAGAGGCAATGTGAATCTGGAATCAAAATTTCAGGATGCACTTGAAGTGCGACATGTGGAAGGGAATGATATCAGAAATTGGAAAAGGAAATCAGAAGGGGATTTGGGAATGGAATTGTGGAAGTGTATTTCAGAAAGGCATTTGGTAATTGGAGCTTGGAACTGTAATTTGGAATTAGAATTTAGAATTGCAAAATGATACTGAAATTTGGAAGTGAAATTTAGAATTGGAATTTAGAACTGGAATTTTAAAGCCGAATTTGGAACTGGAGTTTGGAAGCAGAATTTGGAATTGGAATGTGGAAGTGGATTTTGGAATCAGAATTTGGAATTGGAATTTAGAACTGGAATATGGAAGTGGAATTTGAAAGTGGAATTTCGAATTGGAATTTCGAATTGGAATTTGGAACTGGAATATGGAAGTGGAATTTGGAAGTGGAATTTAAAATTGGAATTTCGAACCTGAAATTTGGAAGTGAAATTCAGAATTAGAATTCAGAACTGGAATTTGGGAGCAGAATTTGGAACTTCAATTAGGAACTGGAATTTAGAAGTGGAATTTGAAATTCGAATTTAGAAGTTGAATTTGGAATTGGAATTTGTAAGTGGAATTTGTAAGCGGAATTTGGAATTGGAATTTGGAATTGGAATTTAGAATTGGAATTTGGAATTGGAATTTAGAACTGGAATTTGGAAGTTGAATGTAGAATTGGAATTTGGAAATTGAATTTTTAAGTGTTATTTGAAACACAACTTTAAAAGGGTACTTAGAAAGCAGACTTTTATCGATAAGTTGTAATTTGAATCTGGAATCATAATTTCCGGATGCAATTGAAGTGCCACATGCAGAAGAGAATTCCAGTATCAGAAACTGGAAAAGGAAATCAGAAGGGGAATTAGGATCGGGACTGTGCAAGTGGATTTTAGAATTGCATTTGGTAATTGCTGGTTGGAACTGGAATTTGGAAGTGACATTTAGAATTGGAATTTAGAACTGGAATTTGCAAGTGGAATTTGGAACTGGCATTTGGAAGTGGAATTTGGAATTGGAATTTGGATGTGAAATATAGAATGGGAATGCAGAACTGGAATTTATAAGTGGAATTTGGAACTTTAATCTGGAACTGGATTTTGGAAGTGAAATTTGAAACTCGAATGTCGAAGTGGAATTTGGAATTGGAATTTGGAACTGGAAGTTGGAAGTGAAATTTAAAATTGGAATTTAGAACTGGAATTTGGAAGTGGAGTTTGGAAGTGGAATTTCAAACTCGAATTCAGAAGTGGAATTTGGAATTGGAATTTAGTACTTGAATTTGGAAGTCGAATGTAGAATTGGAATTTGGAACTGGAAATTGGAAGCGAAATTTAGAACTGCAATTTGGAAGTGGAATTTGGAAATTTTGTTTGGAATTGGAATTTGAAACACCAATTTTCAAGGGTACTTAGAAAGCAGACTTTATTAATAAGTTGTAATTTGAATGTGGAATCATCATTTCAGTATGCAATTGAAATGCGACATGTGGAAGAGAATTCTAGTATCAGAAACTAGAATAGGAAAGCAGATTGGGAATTGGGAACGGGACTGTAAGTGAATTTTGGAATTGCATTTGGTCATTGGAGGTTGGAACTCGAATTTGGAATGGGAATTTGGAAGTGGATTTTTGAAGCAGAATTGGGAATTTGACTTTAGAAGTGGAATTTGGAAGTGGAGTTTGGAATTGGAATTTTCCATTGGAATTTGGAACTCGAATTTGGAAGTGAAATTTGGATTTGGAATTTGAAACATAAATTTACAAGGGTACTTAAAAAGAAGAATTTTATTCAAAATGAGAAAATTAAATCTGGAATCATAATTTCAGGATACAAGTGAAGTGCGACATGTGGAAGAGAATTAGAGTATCAGAATTTGGAAAAGGGAATCAGACGGGGAATTAGGATGGGCACGGTGGAAGTGGATTTTCGAATTTCATTTCCTAATTGGCGGTTGGAACTGGAATTTGGAAGTGAAATTTAGAATTGGAGTTTACAACTGGAATATTGAAATGAGATTTGAAGTGGAATTTAAAATTGTAATTTGTTACCTGAATTTGGAAGTGGTATTAAGAATGGGAATTTAAAGTGGAATTTTCAGGTGGAATTTGCAATTAGAATTTGAAACACAAATTTACAAGGGTACTTAGAAAGCAGAATTTGATTAAAAAGGGGCAATGTGAATCTTGAATCAAAATTTCAGGATGCACTTTAAGTGCGACATGTGGAAGGGAATGATATTATCAGAAATTGGAAAAGGAAATCAGAAGGGGATTTGGGAATGGAATTGTGGAAGTGTATTTCAGAAAGGCATTTGGTAATTGGAGCTTGGAACTGTAATTTGGAATTAGAATTTAGAATTGCAAATTGATACTGAAATTTGGAAGTGAAATTTAGAATTGGAATTTAGAACTGGAATTTTAAAAGCCGAATTTGGAACTGGAGTTTGGAAGCAGAATTTGGACTTGGAATGTGGAAGTGGATTTTGGAATCAGAATTTGGAATTGGAATTTAGAACTGGAATATGGAAGTGGAATTTGGAAGTGGAATTTCGAATTGGAATTTCAAATTGTAATTTGGAACTGGAATATGGAAGTGGGATTTGGAAGTGGAATTTAAATTTGGAATTTCGAACCTGAAATTTAGAAGTGAAATTCAGAATTAGAATTCAGAACTGGAATTTGGGAGCAGAATTTGGAACTTCAATTAGGAACTGGAATTTAGAAGTGGAATTTGAAATTCGAATTTAGAAGTGGAATTTGGAATTGGAATTTGTAAGTGGAATTTGGAAGCGGAATTTGGAATTGTAATTTGGAATTGGAATTTAGAATTGGAATTTGGAATTGGAATTTAGAACTGGAATTTGGAAGGTGAATGTAGAAATGGAATTCGGAAATTGAATTTTTAAGTGTTATTTGAAACACAACTTTAAAAGGGTACTTAGAAAGCAGACTTTTATCGATAAGTTGTAATTTGAATCTGGAATCATAATTTCCGGATGCAATTGAAGTGCCACATGCGGAAGAGAATTCTAGTATCAGAAACTGGAAAAGGAAATCAGAAGGGGAATTAGAATAGGGACTGTGGAAGTGTATTGTAGAATTGCATTTGGTAATTGCTGGTTGGAACTGGAATTTGGAAGTGACATTTAGAATTGGAATTTAGAACTGGAATTTGCAAGTGGAATTTGGAACTGGCATTTGGAAGTGGAATTTGGAATTGGAATTTGGATGTGAAATTTAGAATTGGAATGCAGAACTGGAATTTGTAAGTGGAATTTGGAACTTTCATCTGGAACTGGATTTTGGAAGTGAAATTTGAAACTCGAATGTAGAAGTGGAATTTGGAATTGGAATTTGGAACTGGAAGTTGGAAGTGAAATTTAAAATTGGAATTTAGAACTGGAATTTGGAAGTGGAGTTTGGAAGTGGAATTTCAAACTCGAATTCAGAAATGGAATTTGGAATTGGAATTTAGTACTTGAATTTCGAAGTCGAATGTAGAATTGGAATTTGAACTGGAATTTGGAAGCGGAATTTAGAACTGCACTTTGAAAGTGGAATTTGGAAATTTAGTTTGGAATTGGAATTTGAAACACCAATTTTCAAGGGTACTTAGAAAGCAGACTTTATTAATAAGTTGTAATTTGAATGTGGAATCATCATTTCAGTATGCAATTGAAATGCGACATATGGAAGAGAATTCTAGTATCAGAAACTGGAATAGGAAAGCAGATGGGGAATTGGGAATGGGAGTGTAAGTGAATTTTGGAATTGCATTTGGTCATTGGAGGTTGGAACTTGAATTTGGAATGGAAATTTGGAAGTGGATTTTTGAAGCAGAATTTGGAATTTGACTTTAGAAGTGGAATTTGGAAGTGGAATTTTGAATTGGAATTTACCATTGGAATTTGGAACTGGAATTTAGAAGTGAAATTTGAAATTGGAATTTGAAACATAAATTTACAAGGGGACTTAGAAAGAAGAATTTTATTCAAAATGAGAAAATTAAATCTGGAATCATAATTTCAGGATACAAGTGTAGTGCGACATGTGGAAGAGAATTAGAGTATCAGAATTTGGAAAAGGGAATCAGACGGGGAATTAGGATGGGCACGGTGGAAGTGGATTTTCGAATTTCATTTGCTAATTGGCGGTTGGAAGTGGAATTTGGAAGTAAAATTTAGAATTGGAATTTAGAACTGGAATATGGAAGTGGGATTTGGAAGTGGAATTTAAAATTGTAATTTGTTACCTGAATTTGGAAGTGGAATTAAGAATGGGAATTTAAAGTGGAATTTTCAGGTGGAATTTGGAATTAGAATTTGAAACACAAATTTACAAGGGTACTTAGAAAGCAGAATTTGATTAAAAAGAGGCAATGTGAATCTGGAATCAAAATTTCGGGATGCACTTGAAGTGCGACATGTGGAAGGGAATGATATTATCAGAAATTGGAAAAGGAAATCAGAAGGGGATTTGGGAATGGAATTGTGGAAGTGTATTTCAGAAAGGCATTTGGTAATTGGAGCTTGGAACTGTAATTTGGAATTAGAATTTAGAATTGCAAATTGATACTGAAATTTGGAAGTGAAATTTAGAATTGGAATTTAGAACTGGAATTTGAAAGCCGAATTTGGAACTGCAGTTTGGAAGCAGAATTTGGACTTAGAATGTGGAAGTGGATTTTGGAATCAGAATTTGGAATTGGAATTTAGAACTGGAATATAGAAGTGGAATTTGGAAGTGAATTTCGAATTGGAATTTCGAATTGGAATTTGGAACTGGAATATGGAAGTGGAATTTGGAAGTGGAATTTAAAATTGGAATTTCGAACCTGAAATTTGGAAGTGAAATTCAGAATTAGAATTCAGAACTGGAATTTGGGAGCAGAATTTGGAACTTCAATTAGGAACTGGAATTTAGAAGTGGGATTTGAAATTCGAATTTAGCAGTGGAATTTGGAATTGGAATTTGTAAGTGGAATTTGGAATTGGAATTTGGAATTGGAATTTGGAATTGGAATTTAGAATTGGAATTTGGAATTGGAATTTAGAACTGGAATTTGGAAGTTGAATGTAGAATTGGAATTTGGAAATTGAATTTTTAAGTGTTATTTGAAACACAACTTTAAAAGGGTAAGTAGAAAGCAGACTTTTATCGATAAGTTGTAATTTGAATCTGGAATCATAATTTCCGGATGCAATTGACGTGCCACATGCGGAAGAGAATTCTAGTATCAGAAACTGGAAAAGGAAATCAGAAGGGGAATTAGGATAGGGACTGTGGAAGTGTATTGTAGAATTGCATTTGGTAATTGCTGGTTGGAACTGGAATTTGGAAGTGACATTTAGAATTGGAATTTAGAACTGGAATTTGCAAGTGGAATTTGGAACTGGCATTTGGAAGTGGAATTTGGAATTGGAATTTGGATGTGAAATTTAGAATTGGAATGCAGAACTGGAATTTGTAAGTGGAATTTGGAACTTTCATCTGGAACTGGATTTTGGAAGTCAAATTTGAAACTCGAATGTAGAAGTGGAATTTGGAATTGGAATTTGGAACTGGAAGTTGGAAGTGAAATTTAAAATTGGAATTTAGAACTGGAATTTGGAAGTGGAGTTTGGAAGTGGAATTTCAAACTCGAATTCAGAAATGGAATTTGGAATTGGAATTTAGTACTTGAATTTGAAAGTCGAATGTAGAATTGGAATTTGAACTGGAATTTGGAAGCAGAATTTAGAACTGCACTTTGAAAGTGGAATTTGGAAATTTAGTTTGGAATTAGAATTTGAAACACCAATTTTCAAGGGTACTTAGAAAGCAGACTTTATTAATAAGTTGTAATTTGAATGTGGAATCATCATTTCAGTATGCAATTGAAATGCGACATGTGGAAGAGAATTCTAATATCAGAAACTGGAAGAGGAAAGCAGATGGGGAATTGGGAACGGGAGTGTAAGTGAATTTTGGAATTGCATTTGGTCATTGGAGGTTGGAACTTGAATTTGGAATGGGAATTTGGAAGTGGATTTTTGAAGCAGAATTGGGAATTTGACTTTAGAAGTGGAATTTGGAAGTGGAATTTTGAATTGGAATTTACCATTGGAATTTGGAACTGGAATTTAGAAGTGAAATTTGAAATTGGAATTTGAAACATAAATTTACAAGGGGACTTAGAAAGAAGAATTTTATTCAAAATGAGAAAATTAAATCTGGAATCATAATTTCAGGATACAAGTGAAGTGCGACATGTGGAAGAGAATTAGAGTATCAGAATTTGGAAAAGGGAATCAGACAGGGAATTAGGATGGGCACGGTGGAAGTGGATTTTCGAATTTCATTTGCTAATTGGCGGTTGGAAGTGGAATTTGGAAGTAAAATTTAGAATTGGAATTTAGAACTGGAATATGGAAGTGGGATTTGGAAGTGGAATTTAAAATTGTAATTTGTTACCTGAATTTGGAAGTGGAATTAAGAATGGGAATTTAAAGTGGAATTTTCAGGTGGAATTTGGAATTAGAATTTGAAACACAAATTTACAAGGGTACTTAGAAAGCAGAATTTGATTAAAAAGAGGCAATGTGAATCTGGAATCAAAATTTCGGGATGCACTTGAAGTGCGACATGTGGAAGGGAATGATATTATCAGAAATTGGAAAAGGAAATCAGAAGGGGATTTGGGAATGGAATTGTGGAAGTGTATTTCAGAAAGGCATTTGGTAATTGGAGCTTGGAACTGTAATTTGGAATTAGAATTTAGAATTGCAAATTGATACTGAAATTTGGAAGTGAAATTTAGAATTGGAATTTAGAACTGGAATTTGAAAGCCGAATTTGGAACTGCAGTTTGGAAGCAGAATTTGGACTTAGAATGTGGAAGTGGATTTTGGAATCAGAATTTGGAATTGGAATTTAGAACTGGAATATAGAAGTGGAATTTGGAAGTGAATTTCGAATTGGAATTTCGAATTGGAATTTGGAACTGGAATATGGAAGTGGAATTTGGAAGTGGAATTTAAAATTGGAATTTCGAACCTGAAATTTGGAAGTGAAATTCAGAATTAGAATTCAGAACTGGAATTTGGGAGCAGAATTTGGAACTTCAATTAGGAACTGGAATTTAGAAGTGGGATTTGAAATTCGAATTTAGCAGTGGAATTTGGAATTGGAATTTGTAAGTGGAATTTGGAATTGGAATTTGGAATTGGAATTTGGAATTGGAATTTAGAATTGGAATTTGGAATTGGAATTTAGAACTGGAATTTGGAAGTTGAATGTAGAATTGGAATTTGGAAATTGAATTTTTAAGTGTTATTTGAAACACAACTTTAAAAGGGTAAGTAGAAAGCAGACTTTTATCGATAAGTTGTAATTTGAATCTGGAATCATAATTTCCGGATGCAATTGAAGTGCCACATGCGGAAGAGAATTCTAGTATCAGAAACTGGAAAAGGAAATCAGAAGGGGAATTAGGATAGGGACTGTGGAAGTGTATTGTAGAATTGCATTTGGTAATTGCTGGTTGGAACTGGAATTTGGAAGTGACATTTAGAATTGGAATTTAGAACTGGAATTTGCAAGTGGAATTTGGAACTGGCATTTGGAAGTGGAATTTGGAATTGGAATTTGGATGTGAAATTTAGAATTGGAATGCAGAACTGGAATTTGTAAGTGGAATTTGGAACTTTCATCTGGAACTGGATTTTGGAAGTGAAATTTGAAACTCGAATGTAGAAGTGGAATTTGGAATTGGAATTTGGAACTGGAAGTTGGAAGTGAAATTTAAAATTGGAATTTAGAACTGGAATTTGGAAGTGGAGTTTGGAAGTGGAATTTCAAACTCGAATTCAGAAATGGAATTTGGAATTGGAATTTAGTACTTGAATTTGAAAGTCGAATGTAGAATTGGAATTTGAACTGGAATTTGGAAGCAGAATTTAGAACTGCACTTTGAAAGTGGAATTTGGAAATTTAGTTTGGAATTAGAATTTGAAACACCAATTTTCAAGGGTACTTAGAAAGCAGACTTTATTAATAAGTTGTAATTTGAATGTGGAATCATCATTTCAGTATGCAATTGAAATGCGACATGTGGAAGAGAATTCTAATATCAGAAACTGGAATAGGAAAGCAGATGGGGAATTGGGAACGGGAGTGTAAGTGAATTTTGGAATTGCATTTGGTCATTGGAGGTTGGAACTTGAATTTGGAATGGGAATTTGGAAGTGGATTTTTGAAGCAGAATTGGGAATTTGACTTTAGAAGTGGAATTTGGAAGTGGAATTTTGAATTGGAATTTACCATTGGAATTTGGAACTGGAATTTAGAAGTGAAATTTGAAATTGGAATTTGAAACATAAATTTACAAGGGGACTTAGAAAGAAGAATTTTATTCAAAATGAGAAAATTAAATCTGGAATCATAATTTCAGGATACAAGTGAAGTGCGACATGTGGAAGAGAATTAGAGTATCAGAATTTGGAAAAGGGAATCAGACGGGGAATTAGGATGGGCACGGTGGAAGTGGATTTTCGAATTTCATTTGCTAATTGGCGTTTGGAACTGGAATTTGGAAGTGAAATTTAGAATTGGAGTTTACAACTGGAATATTGAAATGAGATTTGGAAGTGGAATTTAAAATTGTAATTTGGTACCTGAATTTGGAAGTGGTATTAAGAATGGGAATTTAAAGTGGAATTTTCAGGTGGAATTTGCAATTAGAATTTGAAACACAAATTTACAAGGGTACTTAGAAAGCAGAATTTGATTAAAAAGGGGCAATGTGAATCTTGAATCAAAATTTCAGGATGCACTTGAAGTGCGACATGTGGAAGGGAATGATATTATCAGAAATTGGAAAAGGAAATCAGAAGGGGATTTGGGAATGGAATTGTGGAAGTGTATTTCAGAAAGGCATTTGGTAATTGGAGCTTGGAACTGTAATTTGGAATTAGAATTTAGAATTGCAAATTGATACTGAAATTTGGAAGTGAAATTTAGAATTGGAATTTAGAACTGGAATTTTAAAAGCCGAATTTGGAACTGGAGTTTGGAAGCAGAATTTGGACTTGGAATGTGGAAGTGGATTTTGGAATCAGAATTTGGAATTGGAATTTAGAACTGGAATATGGAAGTGGAATTTGGAAGTGGAATTTCGAATTGGAATTTCAAATTGTAATTTGGAACTGGAATATGGAAGTGGGATTTGGAAGTGGAATTTAAAATTGGAATTTCGAACCTGAAATTTAGAAGTGAAATTCAGAATTAGAATTCAGAACTGGAATTTGGGAGCAGAATTTGGAACTTCAATTAGGAACTGGAATTTAGAAGTGGAATTTGAAATTCGAATTTAGAAGTGGAATTTGGAATTGGAATTTGTAAGTGGAATTTGGAAGCCGAATTTGGAATTGGAATATGTAATTGGAATTTAGAATTGTAATTTGGAATTGGAATTTAGAACTGGAATTTGGAAGTTGAATGTAGAATTGGAATTCGGAAATTGAATTTTTAAGTGTTATTTGAAACACAACTTTAAAAGGGTACTTAGAAAGCAGACTTTTATCGATAAGTTGTAATTTGAATCTGGAATCATAATTTCCGGATGCAATTGAAGTGCCACATGCGGAAGAGAATTCTAGTATCAGAAACTGGAAAAGGAAATCAGAAGGGGAATTAGAATAGGGACTGTGGAAGTGTATTGTAGAATTGCATTTGGTAATTGCTGGTTGGAACTGGAATTTGGAAGTGACATTTAGAATTGGAATTTAGAACTGGAATTTGCAAGTGGAATTTGGAACTGGCATTTGGAAGTGGAATTTGGAATTGGAATTTGGATGTGAAATTTAGAATTGGAATGCAGAACTGGAATTTGTAAGTGGAATTTGGAACTTTCATCTGGAACTGGATTTTGGAAGTGAAATTTGAAACTCGAATGTAGAAGTGGAATTTGGAATTGGAATTTGGAACTGGAAGTTGGAAGTGAAATTTAAAATTGGAATTTAGAACTGGAATTTGGAAGTGGAGTTTGGAAGTGGAATTTCAAACTCGAATTCAGAAATGGAATTTGGAATTGGAATTTAGTACTTGAATTTCGAAGTCGAATGTAGAATTGGAATTTGAACTGGAATTTGCAAGCGGAATTTAGAACTGCACTTTGAAAGTGGAATTTGGAAATTTAGTTTGGAATTGGAATTTGAAACACTAATTTTCAAGGGTACTTAGAAAGCAGACTTTATTAATAAGTTGTAATTTGAATGTGGAATCATCATTTCAGTATGCAATTGAAATGCGACATATGGAAGAGAATTCTAGTATCAGAAACTGGAATAGGAAAGCAGATGGGGAATTGGGAATGGGAGTGTAAGTGAATTTTGGAATTGCATTTGGTCATTGGAGGTTGGAACTTGAATTTGGAATGGAAATTTGGAAGTGGATTTTTGAAGCAGAATTTAGAACTGGAATATAGAAGTGGAATTTGGAAGTGAATTTCGAATTGGAATTTCGAATTGGAATTTGGAACTGGAATATGGAAGTGGAATTTGGAAGTGGAATTTAAAATTGGAATTTCGAACCTGAAATTTGGAAGTGAAATTCAGAATTAGAATTCAGAACTGGAATTTGGGAGCAGAATTTGGAACTTCAATTAGGAACTGGAATTTAGAAGTGGGATTTGAAATTCGAATTTAGCAGTGGAATTTGGAATTGGAATTTGTAAGTGGAATTTGGAATTGGAATTTGGAATTGGAATTTGGAATTGGAATTTAGAATTGGAATTTGGAATTGGAATTTAGAACTGGAATTTGGAAGTTGAATGTAGAATTGAAATTTGGAAATTGAATTTTTAAGTGTTATTTGAAACACAACTTTAAAAGGGTAAGTAGAAAGCAGACTTTTATCGATAAGTTGTAATTTGAATCTGGAATCATAATTTCCGGATGCAATTGAAGTGCCACATGAGGAAGAGAATTCTAGTATCAGAAACTGGAAAAGGAAATCAGAAGGGGAATTAGGATAGGGACTGTGGAAGTGTATTGTAGAATTGCATTTGGTAATTGCTGGTTGGAACTGGAATTTGGAAGTGACATTTAGAATTGGAATTTAGAACTGGAATTTGCAAGTGGAATTTGGAACTGGCATTTGGAAGTGGAATTTGGAATTGGAATTTGGATGTGAAATTTAGAATTGGAATGCAGAACTGGAATTTGTAAGTGGAATTTGGAACTTTCATCTGGAACTGGATTTTGGAAGTGAAATTTGAAACTCGAATGTAGAAGTGGAATTTGGAATTGGAATTTGGAACTGGAAGTTGGAAGTGAAATTTAAAATTGGAATTTAGAACTGGAATTTGGAAGTGGAGTTTGGAAGTGGAATTTCAAACTCGAATTCAGAAATGGAATTTGGAATTGGAATTTAGTACTTGAATTTGAAAGTCGAATGTAGAATTGGAATTTGAACTGGAATTTGGAAGCAGAATTTAGAACTGCACTTTGAAAGTGGAATTTGGAAATTTAGTTTGGAATTAGAATTTGAAACACCAATTTTCAAGGGTACTTAGAAAGCAGACTTTATTAATAAGTTGTAATTTGAATGTGGAATCATCATTTCAGTATGCAATTGAAATGCGACATGTGGAAGAGAATTCTAATATCAGAAACTGGAATAGGAAAGCAGATGGGGAATTGGGAACGGGAGTGTAAGTGAATTTTGGAATTGCATTTGGTCATTGGAGGTTGGAACTTGAATTTGGAATGGGAATTTGGAAGTGGATTTTTGAAGCAGAATTGGGAATTTGACTTTAGAAGTGGAATTTGGAAGTGGAATTTTGAATTGGAATTTACCATTGGAATTTGGAACTGGAATTTAGAAGTGAAATTTGAAATTGGAATTTGAAACATAAATTTACAAGGGGACTTAGAAAGAAGAATTTTATTCAAAATGAGAAAATTAAATCTGGAATCATAATTTCAGGATACAAGTGAAGTGCGACATGTGGAAGAGAATTAGAGTATCAGAATTTGGAAAAGGGAATCAGATGGGGAATTAGGATGGGCACGGTGGAAGTGGATTTTCGAATTTCATTTGCTAATTGGCGGTTGGAAGTGGAATTTGGAAGTGAAATTTAGAATTGGAATTTAGAACTGGAATATGGAAGTGGGATTTGGAAGTGGAATTTAAAATTGTAATTTGTTACCTGAATTTGGAAGTGGAATTAAGAATGGGAATTTAAAGTGGAATTTTCAGGTGGAATTTGGAATTAGAATTTGAAACACAAATTTACAAGGGTACTTAGAAAGCAGAATTTGATTAAAAAGAGGCAATGTGAATCTGGAATCAAAATTTCAGGATGCACTTGAAGTGCGACATGTGGAAGGGAATGATATTATCAGAAATTGGAAAAGGAAATCAGAAGGGGATTTGTGAATGGAATTGTGGAAGTGTATTTCAGAATGGCATTTGGTAATTGGAGCTTGGAACTGTAATTTGGAATTAGAATTTAGAATTGCAAATTGATACTGAAATTTGGAAGTGAAATTTAGAATTGGAATTTAGAACTGGAATTTGAAAGCCGAATTTGGAACTGCAGTTTGGAAGCAGAATTTGGACTTGGAATGTGGAAGTGGATTTTGGAATCAGAATTTGGAATTGGAATTTAGAACTGGAATATAGAAGTGGAATTTGGAAGTGAATTTCGAATTGGAATTTCGAATTGGAATTTGGAACTGGAATATGGAAGTGGAATTTGGAAGTGGAATTTAAAATTGGAATTTCGAACCTGAAATTTGGAAGTGAAATTCAGAATTAGAATTCAGAACTGGAATTTGGGAGCAGAATTTGGAACTTCAATTAGGAACTGGAATTTAGAAGTGGAATTTGAAATTCGAATTTAGCAGTGGAATTTGGATTTGGAATTTGTAAGTGGAATTTGGAAGCGGAATTTGGAATTGGAATTTGGAATTGGAATTTAGAATTGGAATTTGGAATTGGAATTTAGAACTGGAATTTGGAAGTTGAATGTAGAATTGGAATTTGGAAATTGAATTTTTAAGTGTTATTTGAAACACAACTTTAAAAGGGTACTTAGAAAGCAGACTTTTATCGATAAGTTGTAATTTGCATCTGGAATCATAATTTCCGGATGCAATTGAAGTGCCACATGCGGAAGAGAATTCTAGTATCAGAAACTGGAAAAGGAAATCAGAAGGGGAATTAGAATCGGGACTGTGGAAGTGGATTCTAGAATTGCATTTGGTAATTGCCGGTTGGAACTGGAATTTGGAAGTGACATTTAGAATTGGAATTTAGAACTGGAATTTGCAAGTGGAATTTGGAACTGGCATTTAGAAGTGGAATTTTGAATTGGAATTTGGATGTGAAATTTAGAATTGGAATGCAGAACTGGAATTTGTAAGTGGAATTTGGGAATTTAGTTTGGAATTGGAATTTGAAACACCAATTTTCAAGGGTACTTAGAAAGCAGACTTTATTAATAAGTTGTAATTTGAATGTGGAATCATCATTTCAGTATGCAATTGAAATGCGACATGTGGAAGAGAATTCTAGTATCAGAAACTGGAATAGGAAAGCAGATGGGGAATTGGGAATGGTAGTGTAAGTGAATTTTAGAATTGCATTTGGTCATTGGAGGTTGGAACTCGAATTTGGAATGGGAATTTTGAAGTGGATTTTTAAAGCAGAATTGGGAATTTGACTTTAGCAGTGGAATTTGGAAGTGGAGTTTGGAATTGGAATTTACCATTGGAATTTGGAACTGGTATTTGGAAGTGAAATTTGAAATTGGAATTTGAAACATAAATTTACAAGGGGACTTAGAAAGAAGAATTTTATTCAAAATGAGAAAATTAAATCTGGAATCATAATTTCAGGATACAAGTGAAGTGCGACATGTGGAAGAGAATTAGAGTATCAGAATTTGGAAAAGGGAATCAGACGGGGAATTAGGATGGGCACGGTGGAAGTGGATTTTCGAATTTCATTTGCTAATTGGCGTTTGGAACTGGAATTTGGAAGTGAAATTTAGAATTGGAGTTTACAACTGGAATATTGAAATGAGATTTGGAAGTGGAATTTAAAATTGTAATTTGTTACCTGAATTTGGAAGTGGTATTAAGAATGGGAATTTAAAGTGGAATTTTCAGGTGGAATTTGCAATTAGAATTTGAAACACAAATTTACAAGGGTACTTAGAAAGCAGAATTTGATTAAAAAGGGGCAATGTGAATCTTGAATCAAAATTTCAGGATGCACTTGAAGTGCGACATGTGGAAGGGAATGATATTATCAGAAAGTGGAAAAGGAAATCAGAAGGGGATTTGGGAATGGAATTGTGGAAGTGTATTTCAGAAAGGCATTTGGTAATTGGAGATTGGAACTGTAATTTGGAATTAGATTTTAGAATTGCAAATTGATACTGAAATTTGGAAGTGAAATTTAGAATTGGAATTTAGAACTGGAATTTTAAAAGCCGAATTTGGAACTGGAGTTTGGAAGCAGAATTTGGACTTGGAATGTGGAAGTGGATTTTGGAATCAGAATTTGGAATTGGAATTTAGAACTGGAATATGGAAGTGGAATTTGGAAGTGGAATTTCGAATTGGAATTTCAAATTGTAATTTGGAACTGGAATATGGAAGTGGGATTTGGAAGTGGAATTTAAAATTGGAATTTCGAACCTGAAATTTAGAAGTGAAATTCAGAATTAGAATTCAGAACTGGAATTTGGGAGCAGAATTTGGAACTTCAATTAGGAAATGGAATTTAGAAGTGGAATTTGAAATTCGAATTTAGAAGTGGAATTTGGAATTGGAATTTGTAAGTGGAATTTGGAAGCGGAATTTGGAATTGTAATTTGGAATTGGAATTTAGAATTGGAATTTGGAATTGGAATTTAGAACTGGAATTTGGAAGTTGAATGTAGAATTGGAATTCGGAAATTGAATTTTTAAGTGTTATTTGAAACACAACTTTAAAAGGGTACTTAGAAAGCAGACTTTTATCGATAAGTTGTAATTTGAATCTGGAATCATAATTTCCGGATGCAATTGAAGTGCCACATGCGGAAGAGAATTCTAGTATCAGAAACTGGAAAAGGAAATCAGAAGGGGAATTAGAATAGGGACTGTGGAAGTGTATTGTAGAATTGCATTTGGTAATTGCTGGTTGGAACTGGAATTTGGAAGTGACATTTAGAATTGGAATTTAGAACTGGAATTTGCAAGTGGAATTTGGAACTGGCATTTGGAAGTGGAATTTGGAATTGGAATTTGGATGTGAAATTTAGAATTGGAATGCAGAACTGGAATTTGTAAGTGGAATTTGGAACTTTCATCTGGAACTGGATTTTGGAAGTGAAATTTGAAACTCGAATGTAGAAGTGGAATTTGGAATTGGAATTTGGAACTGGAAGTAGGAAGTGAAATTTAAAATTGGAATTTAGAACTGGAATTTGGAAGTGGAGTTTGGAAGTGGAATTTCAAACTCGAATTCAGAAATGGAATTTGGAATTGGAATTTAGTACTTGAATTTCGAAGTCGAATGTAGAATTGGAATTTGAACTGGAATTTGGAAGCGGAATTTAGAACTGCACTTTGAAAGTGGAATTTGGAAATTTAGTTTGGAATTGGAATTTGAAACACCAATTTTCAAGGGTACTTAGAAAGCAGACTTTATTAATAAGTTCTAATTTGAATGTGGAATCATCATTTCAGTATGCAATTGAAATGCGACATATGAAAGAGAATTCTAGTATTAGAAACTGGAATAGGAAAGCAGATGGGGAATTGGGAACGGGAGTGTAAGTGAATTTTGGAATTGCATTTGGTCATTGGAGGTTGGAACTTGAATTTGGAATGGGAATTTGGAAGTGGATTTTTGAAGCAGAATTGGGAATTTGACTTTAGAAGTGGAATTTGGAAGTGGAATTTTGAATTGGAATTTACCATTGGAATTTGGAACTGGAATTTAGAAGTGAAATTTGAAATTGGAATTTGAAACATAAATTTACACGGGGACTTAGAAAGAAGAATTTTATTCAAAATGAGAAAATTAAATCTGGAATCATAATTTCAGGATACAAGTGAAGTGCGACATGTGGAAGAGAATTAGAGTATCAGAATTTGGAAAAGGGAATCAGACGGGGAATTAGGATGGGCACGGTGGAAGTGGATTTTCGAATTTCATTTGCTAATTGGCGGTTGGAAGTGGAATTTGGAAGTGAAATTTAGAATTGGAATTTAGAACTGGAATATGGAAGTGGGATTTGGAAGTGGAATTTAAAATTGTAATTTGTTACCTGAATTTGGAAGTGGAATTAAGAATGGGAATTTAAAGTGGAATTTTCAGGTGGAATTTGGAATTAGAATTTGAAACACAAATTTACAAGGGTACTTAGAAAGCAGAATTTGATTAAAAAGAGGCAATGTGAATCTGGAATCAAAATTTCAGGATGCACTTGAAGTGCGACATGTGGAAGGGAATGATATTATCAGAAATTGGAAAAGGAAATCAGAAGGGGATTTGTGAATGGAATTGTGGAAGTGTATTTCAGAAAGGCATTTGGTAATTGGAGCTTGGAACTGTAATTTGGAATTAGAATTTAGAATTGCAAATTCATACTGAAATTTGGAAGTGAAATTTAGAATTGGAATTTAGAACTGGAATTTGAAAGCCGAATTTGGAACTGCAGTTTGGAAGCAGAATTTGGACTTGGAATGTGGAAGTGGATTTTGGAATCAGAATTTGGAATTGGAATTTAGAACTGGAATATAGAAGTGGAATTTGGAAGTGAATTTCGAATTGGAATTTCGAATTGGAATTTGGAACTGGAATATGGAAGTGGAATTTGGAAGTGGAATTTAAAATTGGAATTTCGAACCTGAAATTTGGAAGTGAAATTCAGAATTAGAATTCAGAACTGGAATTTGGGAGCAGAATTTGGAACTTCAATTAGGAACTGGAATTTAGAAGTGGGATTTGAAATTCGAATTTAGCAGTGGAATTTGGAATTGGAATTTGTAAGTGGAATTTGGAAGCGGAATTTGGAATTGGAATTTGGAATTGGAATTTAGAATTGGAATTTGGAATTGGAATTTAGAACTGGAATTTGGAAGTTGAATGTAGAATTGGAATTTGGAAATTGAATTTTTAAGTGTTATTTGAAACACAACTTTAAAAGGGTAAGTAGAAAGCAGACTTTTATCGATAAGTTGTAATTTGCATCTGGAATCATAATTTCCGGATGCAATTGAAGTGCCACATGCGGAAGAGAATTCTAGTATCAGAAACTGGAAAAGGAAATCAGAAGGGGAATTAGGATAGGGACTGTGGAAGTGGATTCTAGAATTGCATTTGGTAATTGCCGGTTGGAACTGGAATTTGGAAGTGACATTTAGAATTGGAATTTAGAACTGGAATTTGCAAGTGGAATTTGGAACTGGCATTTGGAAGTGGAATTTGGAATTGGAATTTGGATGTGAAATTTAGAATTGGAATGCAGAACTGGAATTTGTAAGTGGAATTTGGAACTTTCATCTGGAACTGGATTTTGGAAGTGAAATTTGAAACTCGAATGTAGAAGTGGAATTTGGAATTGGAATTTGGAACTGGAAGTTGGAAGTGAAATTTAAAATTGGAATTTAGAACTGGAATTTGGAAGTGGAGTTTGGAAGTGGAATTTCAAACTCGAATTCAGAAATGGAATTTGGAATTGGAATTTAGTACTTGAATTTGAAAGTCGAATGTAGAATTGGAATTTGAACTGGAATTTGGAAGCAGAATTTAGAACTGCACTTTGAAAGTGGAATTTGGAAATTTAGTTTGGAATTAGAATTTGAAACACCAATTTTCAAGGGCACTTAGAAAGCAGACTTTATTAATAAGTTGTAATTTGAATGTGGAATCATCATTTCAGTATGCAATTGAAATGCGACATGTGGAAGAGAATTCTAATATCAGAAACTGGAATAGGAAAGCAGATGGGGAATTGGGAACGGGAGTGTAAGTGAATTTTGGAATTGCATTTGGTCATTGGAGGTTGGAACTTGAATTTGGAATGGGAATTTGGAAGTGGATTTTTGAAGCAGAATTGGGAATTTGACTTTAGAAGTGGAATTTGGAAGTGGAATTTTGAATTGGAATTTACCATTGGAATTTTGAACTGGAATTTAGAAGTGAAATTTGAAATTGGAATTTGAAACATAAATTTACAAGGGGACTTAGAAAGAAGAATTTTATTCAAAATGAGAAAATTAAATCTGGAATCATAATTTCAGGATACAAGTGAAGTGCGACATGTGGAAGAGAATTAGAGTATCAGAATTTGGAAAAGGGAATCAGATGGGGAATTAGGATGGGCACGGTGGAAGTGGATTTTCGAATTTCATTTGCTAATTGGCGGTTGGAAGTGGAATTTGGAAGTGAAATTTAGAATTGGAATTTAGAACTGGAATATGGAAGTGGGATTTGGAAGTGGAATTTAAAATTGTAATTTGTTACCTGAATTTGGAAGTGGAATTAAGAATGGGAATTTAAAGTGGAATTTTCAGGTGGAATTTGGAATTAGAATTTGAAACACAAATTTACAAGGGTACTTAGAAAGCAGAATTTGATTAAAAAGAGGCAATGTGAATCTGGAATCAAAATTTCAGGATGCACTTGAAGTGCGACATGTGGAAGGGAATGATATTATCAGAAATTGGAAAAGGAAATCAGAAGGGGATTTGTGAATGGAATTGTGGAAGTGTATTTCAGAATGGCATTTGGTAATTGGAGCTTGGAACTGTAATTTGGAATTAGAATTTAGAATTGCAAATTGATACTGAAATTTGGAAGTGAAATTTAGAATTGGAATTTAGAACTGGAATTTGAAAGCCGAATTTGGAACTGCAGTTTGGAAGCAGAATTTGGACTTGGAATGTGGAAGTGGATTTTGGAATCAGAATTTGGAATTGGAATTTAGAACTGGAATATAGAAGTGGAATTTGGAAGTGAATTTCGAATTGGAATTTCGAATTGGAATTTGGAACTGGAATATGGAAGTGGAATTTGGAAGTGGAATTTAAAATTGGAATTTCGAACCTGAAATTTGGAAGTGAAATTCAGAATTAGAATTCAGAACTGGAATTTGGGAGCAGAATTTGGAACTTCAATTAGGAACCGGAATTTAGAAGTGGAATTTGAAATTCGAATTTAGCAGTGGAATTTGGATTTGGAATTTGTAAGTGGAATTTGGAAGCGGAATTTGGAATTGGAATTTGGAATTGGAATTTAGAATTGGAATTTGGAATTGGAATTTAGAACTGGAATTTGGAAGTTGAATGTAGAATTGGAATTTGGAAATTGAATTTTTAAGTGTTATTTGAAACACAACTTTAAAAGGGTACTTAGAAAGCAGACTTTTATCGATAAGTTGTAATTTGAATCTGGAATCATAATTTCCGGATGCAATTGAAGTGCCACATGCGGAAGAGAATTCTAGTATCAGAAACTGGAAAAGGAAATCAGAAGGGGAATTAGGATAGGGACTGTGGAAGTGTATTGTAGAATTGCATTTGGTAATTGCTGGTTGGAACTGGAATTTGGAAGTGACATTTAGAATTGGAATTTAGAACTGGAATTTGCAAGTGGAATTTGGAACTGGCATTTGGAAGTGGAATTTGGAATTGGAATTTGGATGTGAAATTTAGAATTGGAATGCAGAACTGGAATTTGTAAGTGGAATTTGGAACTTTCATCTGGAACTGGATTTTGGAAGTGAAATTTGAAACTCGAATGTAGAAGTGGAATTTGGAATTGGAATTTGGAACTGGAAGTTGGAAGTTAAATTTAAAATTGGAATTTAGAACTGGAATTTGGAAGTGGAGTTTGGAAGTGGAATTTCAAACTCGAATTCAGAAGTGGAATTTGGAATTGGAATTTAGTACTTGAATTTGGAAGTCGAATGTAGAATTGGAATTTGAACTGGAATTTGGAAGCGGAATTTAGAACTGCAATTTGGAAGTGGAATTTGGAAATTTTGTTTGGAATTGGAATTTGAAACACCAATTTTCAAGGGTACTTAGAAAGCAGACTTTATTAATAAGTTGTAATTTGAATGTGGAATCATCATTTCAGTATGCAATTGAAATGCGACATGTGGAAGAGAATTCTAATATCAGAAACTGGAATAGGAAAGCAGATGGGGAATTGGGAATGGGAGTGTAAGTGAATTTTGGAATTGCATTTGGTCATTGGAGGTTGGAACTTGAATTTGGAATGGGAATTTGGAAGTGGATTTTTGAAGCAGAATTGGGAATTTGACTTTAGAAGTGGAATTTGGAAGTGGAATTTTGAATTGGAATTTACCATTGGAATTTGGAACTGGAATTTAGAAGTGAAATTTGAAATTGGAATTTGAAACATAAATTTACAAGGGGACTTAGAAAGAAGAATTTTATTCAAAATGAGAAAATTAAATCTGGAATCATAATTTCAGGATACAAGTGAAGTGCGACATGTGGAAGAGAATTAGAGTATCAGAATTTGGAAAAGGGAATCAGACGGGGAATTAGGATGGGCACGGTGGAAGTGGATTTTCGAATTTCATTTGCTAATTGGCGGTTGGAAGTGGAATTTGGAAGTGAAATTTAGAATTGGAATTTAGAACTGGAATATGGAAGTGGGATTTGGAAGTGGAATTTAAAATTGTAATTTGTTACCTGAATTTGGAAGTGGAATTAAGAATGGGAATTTAAAGTGGAATTTTCAGGTGGAATTTGGAATTAGAATTTGAAACACAAATTTACAAGGGTACTTAGAAAGCAGAATTTGATTAAAAAGAGGCAATGTGAATCTGGAATCAAAATTTCAGGATGCACTTGAAGTGCGACATGTGGAAGGGAATGATATTATCAGAAATTGGAAAAGGAAATCAGAAGGGGATTTGGGAATGGAATTGTGGAAGTGTATTTCAGAAAGGCATTTGGTAATTGGAGCTTGGAACTGTAATTTGGAATTAGAATTTAGAATTGCAAATTGATACTGAAATTTGGAAGTGAAATTTAGAATTGGAATTTAGAACTGGAATTTTAAAGCCGAATTTGGAACTGCAGTTTGGAAGCAGAATTTGGACTTAGAATGTGGAAGTGGATTTTGGAATCAGAATTTGGAATTGGAATTTAGAACTGGAATGTGGAAGTGGAATTTGGAAGTGGAATTTCGAATTGGAATTTCGAATTGGAATTTGGAACTGGAATATGGAAGTGGAATTTGGAAGTGGAATTTAAAATTGGAATTTCGAACCTGAAATTTGGAAGTGAAATTCAGAATTAGAATTCAGAACTGGAATTTGGGAGCAGAATTTGGAACTTCAATTAGGAACTGGAATTTAGAAGTGGAATTTGAAATTCGAATTTAGCAGTGGAATTTGGAATTGGAATTTGTAAGTGGAATTTGGAATTGGAATTATTAATTGGAATTTAGAATTGGAATTTGGAATTGGAATTTAGAACTGGAATTTGGAAGTTGAATGTAGAATTGGAATTTGGAAATTGAATTTTTAAGTGTTATTTGAAACACAACTTTAAAAGGGTACTTAGAAAGCAGACTTTTATCGATAAGTTGTAATTTGAATCTAGAATCATAATTTCCGGATGCAATTGAAGCCACATGCGGAAGAGAATTCTAGTATCAGAAACTGGAAAAGGAAATCAGAAGGGGAATTAGGATCGGGACTGTGGAAGTGGATTTTAGAATTGCATTTGGTAATTGCTGGTTGGAACTGGAATTTGGAAGTGACATTTAGAATTGGAATTTAGAACTGGAATTTGCAAGTGGAATTTGGAACTGGCATTTGGAAGTGGAATTTGGAATTGGAATTTGGATGTGAAATTTAGAATTGGAATGCAGAGCTGGAATTTGTAAGTGGAATTTGGAACTTTAATCTGGAACTGGATTTTGGAAGTGAAATTTGAAACTCGAAAGTAGAAGTGGAATTTGGAATTGGAATTTGGAACTGGAAGTTGGAAGTGAAATTTAAAATTGGAATTTAGAACTGGAATTTGGAAGTGGAGTTTGGAAGTGGAATTTCAAACTCGAATTCAGAAGTGGAATTTGGAATTGGAATTTAGTACTTGAATTTGGAAGTCGAATGTAGAATTGGAATTTGGAGCTGGAATTTGGAAGCGGAATTTAGAACTGCAATTTGGAAGTGGAATTTGGAAATTTAGTTTGGAATTGGAATTTGAAACACCAATTTTCAAGGGTACTTAGAAAGCAGACTTTATTAATAAGTTGTAATTTGAATGTGTAATCATCATTTCAGTATGCAATTGAAAGGCGACATGTGGAAGAGAATTCTAGTATCAGAAACTGGAATAGGAAAGCAGATGGGGAATTGGGAACGGGAGTGTAAGTGAATTTGAGAATTGCATTTGGTCATTGGAGGTTGGAACTCGAATTTGGAATGGGAATTTGGAAGTGGATTTTTGAAGCAGAATTGGGAATTTGACTTTAGAAGTGGAATTTGGAAGTGGAGTTTGGAATTGGAATTTACCATTGGAATTTGGAACTGGAATTTGGAAGTGAAATTTGAAATTGGAATTTGAAACATAAATTTACAAGGGGACTTAGAAAGAAGAATTTTATTCAAAATGAGAAAATTAAATCTGGAATCATAATTTCAGGATACAAGTGAAGTGCGACATGTGGAAGAGAATTAGAGTATCAGAATTTGGAAAAGGGAATCATACGGGGAATTAGGATGGGCACGGTGGAAGTGGATTTTCGAATTTCATTTGCTAATTAGTGGTTGGAACTGGAATTTGGAAGTAAAATTTAGAATTGGAATTTAGAACTGGAATATGGAAGTGGGATTTGGAAGTGGAATTTAAAATTGTAATTTGCTACCTGAATTTGGAAGTGGAATTAAGAATGGGAATTTAAAGTGGAATTTTCAGGTGGAATTTGGAATTAGAATTTGAAACACAAATTTACAAGGGTACTTAGAAAGCAGAATTTGATTAAAAAGAGGCAATGTGAATCTGGAATCAAAATTTCAGGATGCACTTGAAGTGCGACATGTGGAAGGGAATGATATTATCAGAAATTGGAAAAGGAAATCAGAAGGGGATTTGGGAATGGAATTGTGGAAGTGTATTTCAGAAAGGCATTTGGTAATTGGAGCTTGGAACTGTAATTTGGAATTAGAATTTAGAATTGCAAATTGATACTGAAATTTGGAAGAGAAATTTAGAATTGGAATTTAGAACTGGAATTTGAAAGCCGAATTTGGAACTGGAGTTTGGAAGCAGAATTTGAACTTGGAATGAGGAAGTGGATTTTGGAATCAGAATTTGGAATTGGAATTTAGAACTGGAATATAGAAGTGGAATTTGGAAGTGGAATTTCGAATTGGAATTTCGAATTGGAATTTGGAACTGGAATATGGAAGTGGAATTTGGAAGTGGAATTTAAAATTGGAATTTCGAACCTGAAATTTGGAAGTGAAATTCAGAATTAGAATTCAGAACTGGAATTTGGGAGCAGAATTTGGAACTTCAATTAGGAACTGGAATTTAGAAGTGGAATTTGAAATTCGAATTTAGAAGTGGAATTTGGAATTGGAATTTGTAAGTGGAATTTGGAAGCGGAATTTGGAATTGGAATTTGGAATTGGAATTTAGAATTGTAATTTGGAATTGCAAATTAGAACTGGAATTTGGAAGGTGAATGTAGAATTGGAAATTGGAAATTGAATTTTTAAGTGTTATTTGAAACACAACTTTAAAAGGGTACTTAGAAAGCAGACTTTTATCGATAAGTTGTAATTTGAATCTGGAATCATAATTTCCGGATGCAATTGAAGTGCCACATGCGGAAGAGAATTCTAGTATCAGAAACTGGAAAAGGAAATCAGAAGGGGAATTATGATCGGGACTATGGAAGTGGATTTTAGAATTGCATTTGGTAATTGCTGGTTGGAACTGGAATTTGGAAGTGACATTTAGAATTGGAATTTAGAAGTGGAATTTGCAAGTGGAATTTGGAACTGGCATTTGGAAGTGGAATTTGGAATTGGAATTTGGATGTGAAATTTAGAATTGGAATGCAGAACTGGAATTTATAAGTGGAATTTGGAACTTTAATCTGGAACTGGATTTTGGAAGTGAAATTTGAAACTCGAATGTAGAAGTGGAATTTGGAATTGGAATTTGGAACTGGAAGTTGGAAGTGAAATTTAAAATTGGAATTTAGAACTGGAATTTGGAAGTGGAGTTTGGAAGTGGAATTTCAAACTCGAATTCAGAAGTGGAATTTGGAATTGGAATTTAGTACTTGAATTTGGAAGTCGAATGTAGAATTGGAATTTGGAGCTGGAATTTGGAAGCGGAATTTAGAACTGCAATTTGGAAGTGGAATTTGGAAATTTAGTTTGGAATTGGAATTTGAAACACCAATTTTCAAGGGTACTTAGAAAGCAGACTTTATTAATAAGTTGTAATTTGAATGTGTAATCATCATTTCAGTATGCAATTGAAAGGCGACATGTGGAAGAGAATTCTAGTATCAGAAACTGGAATAGGAAAGCAGATCGGGAATTGGGAACGGGAGTGTAAGTGAATTTTAGAATTGCATTTGGTCATTGGAGGTTGGAACTCGAATTTGGAATGGGAATTTGGAAGTGGATTTTTGAAGCAGAATTGGGAATTTGACTTTAGAAGTGGAATTTGGAAGTGGAGTTTGGAATTGGAATTTACCATTGGAATTTGGAACTGGAATTTGGAAGTGAAATTTGAAATTGGAATTTGAAACATAAATTTACAAGGGGACTTAGAAAGAAGAATTTTATTCAAAATGAGAAAATTAAATCTGGAATCATAATTTCAGGATACAAGTGAAGTGCGACATGTGGAAGAGAATTAGAGTATCAGAATTTGGAAAAGGGAATCATACGGGGAATTAGGATGGGCACGGTGGAAGTGGATTTTCGAATTTCATTTGCTAATTAGTGGTTGGAACTGGAATTTGGAAGTAAAATTTAGAATTGGAATTTAGAACTGGAATATGGAAGTGGGATTTGGAAGTGGAATTTAAAATTGTAATTTGCTACCTGAATTTGGAAGTGGAATTAAGAATGGGAATTTAAAGTGGAATTTTCAGGTGGAATTTGGAATTAGAATTTGAAACACAAATTTACAAGGGTACTTAGAAAGCAGAATTTGATTAAAAAGAGGCAATGTGAATCTGGAATCAAAATTTCAGGATGCACTTGAAGTGCGACATGTGGAAGGGAATGATATTATCAGAAATTGGAAAAGGAAATCAGAAGGGGATTTGGGAATGGAATTGTGGAAGTGTATTTCAGAAAGGCATTTGGTAATTGGAGCTTGGAACTGTAATTTGGAATTAGAATTTAGAATTGCAAATTGATACTGAAATTTGGAAGAGAAATTTAGAATTGGAATTTAGAACTGGAATTTGAAAGCCGAATTTGGAACTGGAGTTTGGAAGCAGAATTTGAACTTGGAATGAGGAAGTGGATTTTGGAATCAGAATTTGGAATTGGAATTTAGAACTGGAATATAGAAGTGGAATTTGGAAGTGGAATTTCGAATTGGAATTTCGAATTGGAATTTGGAACTGGAATATGGAAGTGGAATTTGGAAGTGGAATTTAAAATTGGAATTTCGAACCTGAAATTTGGAAGTGAAATTCAGAATTAGAATTCAGAACTGGAATTTGGGAGCAGAATTTGGAACTTCAATTAGGAACTGGAATTTAGAAGTGGAATTTGAAATTCGAATTTAGAAGTGGAATTTGGAATTGGAATTTGTAAGTGGAATTTGGAAGCGGAATTTGGAATTGGAATTTGGAATTGGAATTTAGAATTGTAATTTGGAATTGCAAATTAGAACTGGAATTTGGAAGGTGAATGTAGAATTGGAAATTGGAAATTGAATTTTTAAGTGTTATTTGAAACACAACTTTAAAAGGGTACTTAGAAAGCAGACTTTTATCGATAAGTTGTAATTTGAATCTGGAATCATAATTTCCGGATGCAATTGAAGTGCCACATGCGGAAGAGAATTCTAGTATCAGAAACTGGAAAAGGAAATCAGAAGGGGAATTATGATCGGGACTATGGAAGTGGATTTTAGAATTGCATTTGGTAATTGCTGGTTGGAACTGGAATTTGGAAGTGACATTTAGAATTGGAATTTAGAAGTGGAATTTGCAAGTGGAATTTGGAACTGGCATTTGGAAGTGGAATTTGGAATTGGAATTTGGATGTGAAATTTAGAATTGGAATGCAGAACTGGAATTTATAAGTGGAATTTGGAACTTTAATCTGGAACTGGATTTTGGAAGTGAAATTTGAAACTCGAATGTAGAAGTGGAATTTGGAATTGGAATTTGGAACTGGAAGTTGGAAGTGAAATTTAAAATTGGAATTTAGAACTGGAATTTGGAAGTGGAGTTTGGAAGTGGAATTTCAAACTCGAATTCAGAAGTGGAATTTGGAATTGGAATTTAGTACTTGAATTTGGAAGTCGAATGTAGAATTGGAATTTGGAGCTGGAATTTGGAAGCGGAATTTAGAACTGCAATTTGGAAGTGGAATTTGGAAATTTAGTTTGGAATTGGAATTTGAAACACCAATTTTCAAGGGTACTTAGAAAGCAGACTTTATTAATAAGTTGTAATTTGAATGTGTAATCATCATTTCAGTATGCAATTGAAAGGCGACATGTGGAAGAGAATTCTAGTATCAGAAACTGGAATAGGAAAGCAGATCGGGAATTGGGAACGGGAGTGTAAGTGAATTTTAGAATTGCATTTGGTCATTGGAGGTTGGAACTCGAATTTGGAATGGGAATTTGGAAGTGGATTTTTGAAGCAGAATTGGGAATTTGACTTTAGAAGTGGAATTTGGAAGTGGAGTTTGGAATTGGAATTTACCATTGGAATTTGGAACTGGAATTTGGAAGTGAAATTTGAAATTGGAATTTGAAACATAAATTTACAAGGGGACTTAGAAAGAAGAATTTTATTCAAAATGAGAAAATTAAATCTGGAATCATAATTTCAGGATACAAGTGAAGTGCGACATGTGGAAGAGAATTAGAGTATCAGAATTTGGAAAAGGGAATCAGACGGGGAATTAGGATGGGCACGGTGGAAGTGGATTTTCGAATTTCATTTGCTAATTAGTGGTTGGAACTGGAATTTGGAAGTAAAATTTAGAATTGGAATTTAGAACTGGAATATGGAAGTGGGATTTGGAAGTGGAATTTAAAATTGTAATTTGCTACCTGAATTTGGAAGTGGAATTAAGAATGGGAATTTAAAGTGGAATTTTCAGGTGGAATTTGGAATTAGAATTTGAAACACAAATTTACAAGGGTACTTAGAAAGCAGAATTTGATTAAAAAGAGGCAATGTGAATCTGGAATCAAAATTTCAGGATGCACTTGAAGTGCGACATGTGGAAGGGAATGATATTATCAGAAATTGGAAAAGGAAATCAGAAGGGGATTTGGGAATGGAATTGTGGAAGTGTATTTCAGAAAGGCATTTGGTAATTGGAGCTTGGAACTGTAATTTGGAATTAGAATTTAGAATTGCAAATTGATACTGAAATTTGGAAGAGAAATTTAGAATTGGAATTTAGAACTGGAATTTGAAAGCCGAATTTGGAACTGGAGTTTGGAAGCAGAATTTGAACTTGGAATGAGGAAGTGGATTTTGGAATCAGAATTTGGAATTGGAATTTAGAACTGGAATATAGAAGTGGAATTTGGAAGTGGAATTTCGAATTGGAATTTCGAATTGGAATTTGGAACTGGAATATGGAAGTGGAATTTGGAAGTGGAATTTAAAATTGGAATTTCGAACCTGAAATTTGGAAGTGAAATTCAGAATTAGAATTCAGAACTGGAATTTGGGAGCAGAATTTGGAACTTCAATTAGGAACTGGAATTTAGAAGTGGAATTTGAAATTCGAATTTAGAAGTGGAATTTGGAATTGGAATTTGGAAGTAGAATTTGGAAGTGGAATTTGGAATTGGAATTTGGAATTGGAATTTAGAATTGTAATTTGGAATTGCAATTTAGAACTGGAATTTGGAAGGTGAATGTAGAATTGGAAATTGGAAATTGAATTTTTAAGTGTTATTTGAAACACAACTTTAAAAGGGTACTTAGAAAGCAGACTTTTATCGATAAGTTGTAATTTGAATCTGGAATCATAATTTCCGGATGCAATTGAAGTGCCACATGCGGAAGAGAATTCTAGTATCAGAAACTGGAAAAGGAAATCAGAAGGGGAATTATGATCGGGACTATGGAAGTGGATTTTAGAATTGCATTTGGTAATTGCTGGTTGGAACTGGAATTTGGAAGTGACATTTAGAATTGGAATTTAGAAGTGGAATTTGCAAGTGGAATTTGGAACTGGCATTTGGAAGTGGAATTTGGAATTGGAATTTGGATGTGAAATTTAGAATTGGAATGCAGAACTGGAATTTATAAGTGGAATTTGGAACTTTAATCTGGAACTGGATTTTGGAAGTGAAATTTGAAACTCGAATGTCGAAGTGGAATTTGGAATTGGAATTTGGAACTGGAAGTTGGAAGTGAAATTTAAAATTGGAATTTAGAACTGGAATTTGGAAGTGGAGTTTGGAAGTGGAATTTCAAACTCGAATTCAGAAGTGGAATTTGGAATTGGAATTTAGTACTTGAATTTGGAAGTCAAATGTAGAATTGGAATTTGGAACTGGAAATTGGAAGCGAAATTTAGAACTGCAATTTGAAATTGGAATTTGGAAATTTAGTTTGGAATTGGAATTTGAAACACCAATTTTCAAGGGTACTTAGAAAGCAGACTTTATTAATAAGTTGTAATTTGAATGTGGAATCATCATTTCAGTATGCAATTGAAATGCGACATGTGGAAGAGAATTCTAGTATCAGAAACTGGAATAGGAAAGCAGATGGGGAATTGGGAACGGGAGTGTAAGTGAATTTTGGAATTGCATTTGGTCATTGGAGGTTGGAACTCGAATTTGGAATGGGAATTTGGAAGTGGATTTTTGAAGCAGAATTGGGAATTTGACTTTAGAAGTGGAATTTGGAAGTGGAGTTTGGAATTGGAATTTTCCATTGGAATTTGGAACTGGAATTTGGAAGTGAAATTTGGATTTGGAATTTGAAACAAAAATTTACAAGGGGACTTAGAAAGAAGAATTTTTTTCAAATTGGGAAAATTAAATCTGGAATCATAATTTCAGGATACAATTGAAGTGCGACATGTGGAAGAGAATTAGAGTATCAGAATTTGGAAAAGGGAATCAGACGGGGAATTAGGATGGGCACGGTGGAAGTGGATTTTCGAATTTCATTTGCTAATTAGTGGTTGGAACTGTAATTTGGAAGTGAAATTTAGAATTGGAATTTAGAACTGGAATATGGAAGTGGGATTTGGAAGTGGAATTTAAAATTGTAATTTGCTACCTGAATTTGGAAGTGGAATTAAGAATGGGAATTTAAAGTGGAATTTTCAGGTGGAATTTGGAATTAGAATTTGAAACACAAATTTGCAAGGGTACTTAGAAAGCAGAATTTGATTAAAAAGAGGCAATGTGAATCTGGAATCAAAATTTCAGGATGCACTTGAAGTACGACATGTGGAAGGGAATGATATTATCAGAAATTGGAAAAGGAAATGAGAAGGGGATTTGGGAATGGAATTGCGGAAGTGTATTTCAGAAAGGCATTTGGTAATTGGAGCTTGGAACTGTAATTTGGAATTAGAATTTACAATTGCAAAATGATACTGAAATTTGGAAGTGAAATTTAGAATTGGAATTTAGAACTGGAATTTGAAAGCCGAATTTGGAACTGGAGTTTGGAAGCAGAATTTGGAATTGGAATGTGGAAGTGGATTTTGGAATCAGAATTTGGAATTGGAATTTAGAACTGGAATATGGAAGTGGAATTTGGAAGTGGAATTTCGAATTGGAATTTCGAATTGGAATTTGGAACTGGAATATGGACGTGGAATTTGGAAGTGGAATTTAAAATTGGAATTTCGAACCTGAAATTTGGAAGTGAAATTCAGAATTAGAAGTCAGAACTGGAATTTGGGAGCAGAATTTGGAACTTCAATTAGGAACTGGAATTTAGAAGTGGAATTTGAAATTCGAATTTAGAAGTGGAATTTGGAATTGGAATTTGGAAGTAGAATTTGGAAGCGGAATTTGGAATTGGAATTTGGAATTGGAATTTAGAATTGTAATTTGGAATTGCAATTTAGAACTGGAATTTGGAAGGTGAATGTAGAATTGGAAATTGGAAATTGAATTTTTAAGTGTTATTTGAAACACAACTTTAAAAGGGTACTTAGAAAGCAGACTTTTATCGATAAGTTGTAATTTGAATCTGGAATCATAATTTCCGGATGCAATTGAAGTGCCACATGCGGAAGAGAATTCTAGTATCAGAAACTGGAAAAGGAAATCAGAAGGGGAATTATGATCGGGACTATGGAAGTGGATTTTAGAATTGCATTTGGTAATTGCTGGTTGGAACTGGAATTTGGAAGTGACATTTAGAATTGGAATTTAGAAGTGGAATTTGCAAGTGGAATTTGGAACTGGCATTTGGAAGTGGAATTTGGAATTGGAATTTGGATGTGAAATTTAGAATTGGAATGCAGAACTGGAATTTATAAGTGGAATTTGGAACTTTAATCTGGAACTGGATTTTGGAAGTGAAATTTGAAACTCGAATGTAGAAGTGGAATTTGGAATTGGAATTTGGAACTGGAAGTTGGAAGTGAAATTTAAAATTGGAATTTAGAACTGGAATTTGGAAGTGGAGTTTGGAAGTGGAATTTCAAACTCGAATTCAGAAGTGGAATTTGGAATTGGAATTTAGTACTTGAATTTGGAAGTCAAATGTAGAATTGGAATTTGGAACTGGAAATTGGAAGCGAAATTTAGAACTGCAATTTGAAAGTGGAATTTGGAAATTTAGTTTGGAATTGGAATTTGAAACACCAATTTTCAAGGGTACTTAGAAAGCAGACTTTATTAATAAGTTGTAATTTGAATGTGGAATCATCATTTCAGTATGCAATTGAAATGCGACATGTGGAAGAGAATTCTAGTATCAGAAACTGGAATAGGAAAGCAGATGGGGAATTGGGAACGGGAGTGTAAGTGAATTTTGGAATTGCATTTGGTCATTGGAGGTTGGAACTCGAATTTGGAATGGGAATTTGGAAGTGGATTTTTGAAGCAGAATTGGGAATTTGACTTTAGAAGTGGAATTTGGAAGTGGAGTTTGGAATTGGAATTTTCCATTGGAATTTGGAACTGGAATTTGGAAGTGAAATTTGGATTTGGAATTTGAAACAAAAATTTACAAGGGGACTTAGAAAGAAGAATTTTTTTCAAATTGGGAAAATTAAATCTGGAATCATAATTTCAGGATACAATTGAAGTGCGACATGTGGAAGAGAATTAGAGTATCAGAATTTGGAAAAGGGAATCAGACGGGGAATTAGGATGGGCACGGTGGAAGTGGATTTTCGAATTTCATTTGCTAATTAGTAGTTGGAACTGTAATTTGGAAGTGAAATTTAGAATTGGAATTTAGAACTGGAATATGGAAGTGGGATTTGGAAGTGGAATTTAAAATTGTAATTTGCTACCTGAATTTGGAAGTGGAATTAAGAATGGGAATTTAAAGTGGAATTTTCAGGTGGAATTTGGAATTAGAATTTGAAACACAAATTTGCAAGGGTACTTAGAAAGCAGAATTTGATTAAAAAGAGGCAATGTGAATCTGGAATCAAAATTTCAGGATGCACTTGAAGTACGACATGTGGAAGGGAATGATATTATCAGAAATTGGAAAAGGAAATGAGAAGGGGATTTGGGAATGGAATTGTGGAAGTGTATTTCAGAAAGGCATTTGGTAGTTGGAGCTTGGAACTGTAATTTGGAATTAGAATTTACAATTGCAAAATGATACTGAAATTTGGAAGTGAAATTTAGAATTGGAATTTAGAACTGGAATTTGAAAGCCGAATTTGGAACTGGAGTTTGGAAGCAGAATTTGGAATTGGAATGTGGAAGTGGATTTTGGAATCAGAATTTGGAATTGGAATTTAGAACTGGAATATGGAAGTGGAATTTGGAAGTGGAATTTCGAATTGGAATTTCGAATTGGAATTTGGAACTGGAATATGGACGTGGAATTTGGAAGTGGAATTTAAAATTGGAATTTCGAACCTGAAATTTGGAAGTGAAATTCAGAATTAGAATTCAGAACTGGAATTTGGGAGCAGAATTTGGAACTTCAATTAGGAACTGGAATTTAGAAGTGGAATTTGAAATTCGAATTTAGAAGTGGAATTTGGAATTGGAATTTGTAAGTGGAATTTGTAAGCGGAATTTGGAATTGGAATTTGGAATTGGAATTTAGAATTGTAATTTGGAATTGGAATTTAGAACTGGAATTTGGAAGTTGAATGTAGAATTGGAATTTGGAAATTGAATTTTTAAGTGTTATTTGAAACACAACTTTAAAAGGGTACTTAGAAAGCAGACTTTTATCGATAAGTTGTAATTTGAATCTGGAATCATAATTTCCGGATGCAATTGAAGTGCCACATGCAGAAGAGAATTTCAGTATCAGATACTGGAAAAGGAAATCAGAAGGGGAATTAGGATCGGGACTGTGGAAGTGGATTTTAGAATTGCATTTGGTAATTGCTGGTTGGAACTGGAATTTGGAAGTGACATTTAGAATTGGAATTTAGAAGTGGAATTTGCAAGTGGAATTTGGAACTGGCATTTGGAAGTGGAATTTGGAATTGGAATTTGGATGTGAAATATAGAATGGGAATGCAGAACTGGAATTTATAAGTGGAATTTGGAACTTTAATCTGGAACTGGATTTTGGAAGTGAAATTTGAAACTCGAATGTCGAAGTGGAATTTGGAATTGGAATTTGGAACTGGAAGTTGGAAGTGAAATTTAAAATTGGAATTTAGAACTGGAATTTGGAAGTGGAGTTTGGAAGTGGAATTTCAAACTCGAATTCAGAAGTGGAATTTGGAATTGGAATTTAGTACTTGAATTTGGAAGTCGAATGTAGAATTGGAATTTGGAACTGGAAATTGGAAGCGAAATTTAGAACTGCAATTTGGAAGTGGAATTTGGAAATTTTGTTTCGAATTGGAATTTGAAACACCAATTTTCAAGGGTACTTAGAAAGCAGACTTCATTAATAAGTTGTAATTTGAATGTGGAATCATCATTTCAGTATGCAATTGAAATGCGACATGTGGAAGAGAATTCTAGTATCAGAAACTGGAATAGGAAAGCAGATGGGGAATTGGGAACGGGAGTGTAAGTGAATTTTGGAATTGCATTTGGTCATTGGAGGTTGGAACTCGAATTTGGAATGGGAATTTGGAAGTGGATTTTTGAAGCAGAATTGGGAATTTGACTTTAGAAGTGGAATTTGGAAGTGGAGTTTGGAATTGGAATTTTCCATTGGAATTTGGAACTGGAATTTGGAAGTGAAATTTGGATTTGGAATTTGAAACATAAATTTACAAGGGGACTTGGAAAGAAGAATTTCATTCAAAATGAGAAAATTAAATCTGGAATCATAATTTCAGGATACAATTGAAGTGCGACATGTGGAAGAGAAGTAGAGTATCAGAATTTGGAAAAGGGAATCAGACGGGGAATTAGGATGGGCACGGTGGAAGTGGATTTTCGAATTTCATTTGCTAATTAGTGGTTGGAACTGTAATTTGGAAGTGAAATTTAGAATTGGAATTTAGAACTGGAATATGGAAGTGGGATTTGGAAGTGGAATTTAAAATTGTAATTTGCTACGTGTATTTGGAAGTGGAATTAAGAATGGGAATTTAAAGTGGAATTTTCAGGTGGAATTTGGAATTAGAATTTGAAACACAAATTTGCAAGGGTACTTAGAAAGCAGAATTTGATTAAAAAGAGGCAATGTGAATCTGGAATCAAAATTTCAGGATGCACTTGAAGTGCGACATGTGGAAGGGAATGATATTATCAGAAATTGGAAAAGGAAATGAGAAGGGGATTTGGGAATGGAATTGTGGAAGTGTATTTCAGAAAGGCATTTGGTAATTGGAGCTTGGAACTGTAATTTGGAATTAGAATTTACAATTGCAAAATGATACTGAAATTTGGAAGTGAAATTTAGAATTGGAATTTAGAACTGGAATTTGAAAGCCGAATTTGGAACTGGAGTTTGGAAGCAGAATTTGGAATTGGAATGTGGAAGTGGATTTTGGAATCAGAATTTGGAATTGGAATTTAGAACTGGAATATGGAAGTGGAATTTGGAAGTGGAATTTCGAATTGGAATTTCGAATTGGAATTTGGAACTGGAATATGGAAGTGGAATTTGGAAGTGGAATTTAAAATTGGAATTTCGAACCCGAAATTTGGAATTGAAATTCAGAATTAGAATTCAGAACTGGAATTTGGGAGCAGAATTTGGAACTTCAATTAGGAACTGGAATTTAGAAGTGGAATTTGAAATTCGAATTTAGAAGTGGAATTTGGAATTGGAATTTGTAAGTGGAATTTGTAAGCGGAATTTGGAATTGGAATTTGGAATTGGAATTTAGAATTGTAATTTGGAATTGGAATTTAGAACTGGAATTTGGAAGTTGAATGTAGAATTGGAATTTGGAAATTGAATTTTTAAGTGTTATTTGAAACACAACTTTAAAAGGGTACTTAGAAAGCAGACTTTTATCGATAAGTTGTAATTTGAATCTGGAATCATAATTTCCGGATGCAATTGAAGTGCCACATGCAGAAGAGAATTTCAGTATCAGAAACTGGAAAAGGAAATCAGAAGGGGAATTAGGATCGGGACTGTGGAAGTGGATTTTAGAATTGCATTTGGTAATTGCTGGTTGGAACTGGAATTTGGAAGTGACATTTAGAATTGGAATTTAGAAGTGGAATTTGCAAGTGGAATTTGGAACTGGCATTTGGAAGTGGAATTTGGAATTGGAATTTGGATGTGAAATATAGAATGGGAATGCAGAACTGGAATTTATAAGTGGAATTTGGAACTTTAATCTGGAACTGGATTTTGGATGTGAAATTTGAAACTCGAATGTCGAAGTGGAATTTGGAATTGGAATTTGGAACTGGAAGTTGGAAGTGAAATTTAAAATTGGAATTTAGAACTGGAATTTGGAAGTGGAGTTTGGAAGTGGAATTTCAAACTCGAATTCAGAAGTGGAATTTGGAATTGGAATTTAGTACTTGAATTTGGAAGTCGAATGTAGAATTGGAATTTGGAACTGGAAATTGGAAGCGAAATTTAGAACTGCAATTTGGAAGTGGAATTTGGAAATTTAGTTTGGAATTGGAATTTGAAACACCAATTTTCAAGGGTACTTAGAAAGCAGACTTTATTAATAAGTTGTAATTTGAATGTGGAATCATCATTTCAGTATGCAATTGAAATGCGACATGTGGAAGAGAATTCTAGTATCAGAAACTAGAATAGGAAAGCAGATGGGGAATTGGGAACGGGACTGTAAGTGAATTTTGGAATTGCATTTGGTCACTGGAGGTTGGAACTTGAATTTGGAATGGAAATTTGGAAGTGGATTTTTGAAGCAGAATTTGGAATTTGACTTTAGAAGTGGAATTTGGAAGTGAATTTAGAATTGGAATTTCGAATTGGAATTTGGAACTGGAATATGGAAGTGGAATTTGGAAGTGGAATTTAAAATTGGAATTTCGAACCTGAAATTTGGAAGTGAAATTCAGAATTAGAATTCAGAACTGGAATTTGGGAGCAGAATTTGGAACTTCAATTAGGAACTGGAATTTAGAAGTGGGATTTGAAATTCGAATTTAGCAGTGGAATTTGGAATTGGAATTTGTAAGTGGAATTTGGAATTGGAATTTGGAATTGGAATTTGGAATTGGAATTTAGAATTGGAATTTGGAATTGGAATTTAGAACTGGAATTTGGAAGTTGAATGTAGAATTGGAATTTGGAAATTGAATTTTTAAGTGTTATTTGAAACACAACTTTAAAAGGGTAAGTAGAAAGCAGACTTTTATCGATAAGTTGTAATTTGAATCTGGAATCATAATTTCCGGATGCAATTGAAGTGCCACATGCGGAAGAGAATTCTAGTATCAGAAACTGGAAAAGGAAATCAGAAGGGGAATTAGGATAGGGACTGTGGAAGTGTATTGTAGAATTGCATTTGGTAATTGCTGGTTGGAACTGGAATTTGGAAGTGACATTTAGAATTGGAATTTAGAACTGGAATTTGCAAGTGGAATTTGGAACTGGCATTTGGAAGTGGAATTTGGAATTGGAATTTGGATGTGAAATTTAGAATTGGAATGCAGAACTGGAATTTATAAGTGGAATTTGGAACTTTAATCTGGAACTGGATTTTGGAAGTGAAATTTGAAACTCGAATGTAGAAGTGGAATTTGGAATTGGAATTTGGAACTGGAAGTTGGAAGTGAAATTTAAAATTGGAATTTAGAACTGGAATTTGGAAGTGGAGTTTGGAAGTGGAATTTCAAACTCGAATTCAGAAGTGGAATTTGGAATTGGAATTTAGTACTTGAATTTGGAAGTCGAATGTAGAATTGGAATTTGGAGCTGGAATTTGGAAGCGGAATTTAGAACTGCAATTTGGAAGTGGAATTTGGAAATTTAGTTTGGAATTGGAATTTGAAACACCAATTTTCAAGGGTACTTAGAAAGCAGACTTTATTAATAAGTTGTAATTTGAATGTGTAATCATCATTTCAGTATGCAATTGAAAGGCGACATGTGGAAGAGAATTCTAGTATCAGAAACGGGAATAGGAAAGCAGATGGGGAATTGGCAACGGGAGTGTAAGTGAATTTTAGAATTGCATTTGGTCATTGGAGGTTGGAACTCGAATTTGGAATGGGAATTTGGAAGTGGATTTTTGAAGCAGAATTGGGAATTTGACTTTAGCAGTGGAATTTGGAAGTGGAGTTTGGAACTGGAATTTACCATTGGAATTTTGAACTGGAATTTGGAAGTGAAATTTGAAATTGGAATTTGAAACATAAATTTACAAGGGGACTTAGAAAGAAGAATTTTATTCAAAATGAGAAAATTAAATCTGGAATCATAATTTCAGGATACAAGTGAAGTGCGACATGTGGAAGAGAATTAGAGTATCAGAATTTGGAAAAGGGAATCAGATGGGGAATTAGGATGGGCACGGTGGAAGTGGATTTTCGAATTTCATTTGCTAATTGGCGGTTGGAAGTGGAATTTGGAAGTGAAATTTAGAATTGGAATTTAGAACTGGAATATGGAAGTGGGATTTGGAAGTGGAATTTAAAATTGTAATTTGTTACCTGAATTTGGAAGTGGAATTAAGAATGGGAATTTAAAGTGGAATTTTCAGGTGGAATTTGGAATTAGAATTTGAAACACAAATTTACAAGGGTACTTAGAAAGCAGAATTTGATTAAAAAGAGGCAATGTGAATCTGGAATCAAAATTTCAGGATGCACTTGAAGTGCGACATGTGGAAGGGAATGATATTATCAGAAATTGGAAAAGGAAATCAGAAGGGGATTTGTGAATGGAATTGTGGAAGTGTATTTCAGAATGGCATTTGGTAATTGGAGCTTGGAACTGTAATTTGGAATTAGAATTTAGAATTGCAAATTGATACTGAAATTTGGAAGTGAAATTTAGAATTGGAATTTAGAGCTGGAATTTGAAAGCCGAATTTGGAACTGCAGTTTGGAAGCAGAATTTGGACTTGGAATGTGGAAGTGGATTTTGGAATCAGAATTTGGAATTGGAATTTAGAACTGGAATATAGAAGTGGAATTTGGAAGTGAATTTCGAATTGGAATTTCGAATTGGAATTTGGAACTGGAATATGGAAGTGGAATTTGGAAGTGGAATTTAAAATTGGAATTTCGAACCTGAAATTTGGAAGTGAAATTCAGAATTAGAATTCAGAACTGGAATTTGGGAGCAGAATTTGGAACTTCAATTAGGAACCGGAATTTAGAAGTGGAATTTGAAATTCGAATTTAGCAGTGGAATTTGGATTTGGAATTTGTAAGTGGAATTTGGAAGCGGAATTTGGATTTGGAATTTGGAATTGGAATTTAGAATTGGAATTTGGAATTGGAATTTAGAACTGGAATTTGGAAGTTGAATGTAGAATTGGAATTTGGAAATTGAATTTTTAATTGTTATTTGAAACACAACTTTAAAAGGGTAAGTAGAAAGCAGACTTTTATCGATAAGTTGTAATTTGAATCTGGAATCATAATTTCCGGATGCAATTGAAGTGCCACATGCGGAAGAGAATTCTAGTATCAGAAACTGGAAAAGGAAATCAGAAGGGGAATTAGGATAGGGACTGTGGAAGTGTATTGTAGAATTGCATTTGGTAATTGCTGGTTGGAACTGGAATTTGGAAGTTACATTTAGAATTGGAATTTAGAACTGGAATTTGCAAGTGGAATTTGGAACTGGCATTTGGAAGTGGAATTTGGAATTGGAATTTGGATGTGAAATTTAGAATTGGAATGCAGAACTGGAATTTGTAAGTGGAATTTGGAACTTTCATCTGGAACTGGATTTTGGAAGTGAAATTTGAAACTCGAATGTAGAAGTGGAATTTGGAATTGGAATTTGGAACTGGAAGTTGGAAGTGAAATTTAAAATTGGAATTTAGAACTGGAATTTGGAAGTGGAGTTTGGAAGTGGAATTTCAAACTCGAATTCAGAAGTGGAATTTGGAATTGGAATTTAGTACTTGAATTTGGAAGTCGAATGTAGAATTGGAATTTGAACTGGAATTTGGAAGCGGAATTTAGAACTGCAATTTGGAAGTGGAATTTGGAAATTTTGTTTGGAATTGGAATTTGAAACACCAATTTTCAAGGGTACTTAGAAAGCAGACTTTATTAATAAGTTGTAATTTGAATGTGGAATCATCATTTCAGTATGCAATTGAAATGCGACATGTGGAAGAGAATTCTAATATCAGAAACTGGAATAGGAAAGCAGATGGGGAATTGGGAATGGGAGTGTAAGTGAATTTTGGAATTGCATTTGGTCATTGGAGGTTGGAACTTGAATTTGGAATGGGAATTTGGAAGTGGATTTTTGAAGCAGAATTGGGAATTTGACTTTAGAAGTGGAATTTGGAAGTGGAATTTTGAATTGGAATTTACCATTGGAATTTGGAACTGGAATTTAGAAGTGAAATTTGAAATTGGAATTTGAAACATAAATTTACACGGGGACTTAGAAAGAAGAATTTTATTCAAAATGAGAAAATTAAATCTGGAATCATAATTTCAGGATACAAGTGAAGTGCGACATGTGGAAGAGAATTAGAGTATCAGAATTTGGAAAAGGGAATCAGACGGGGAATTAGGATGGGCACGGTGGAAGTGGATTTTCGAATTTCATTTGCTAATTGGCGGTTGGAAGTGGAATTTGGAAGTGAAATTTAGAATTGGAATTTAGAACTGGAATATGGAAGTACGATTTGGAAGTGGAATTTAAAATTGTAATTTGTTACCTGAATTTGGAAGTGGAATTAAGAATGGGAATTTAAAGTGGAATTTTCAGGTGGAATTTGGAATTAGAATTTGAAACACAAATTTACAAGGGTACTTAGAAAGCAGAATTTGATTAAAAAGAGGCAATGTGAATCTGGAATCAAAATTTCAGGATGCACTTGAAGTGCGACATGTGGAAGGGAATGATATTATCAGAAATTGGAAAAGGAAATCAGAAGGGGATTTGGGAATGGAATTGTGGAAGTGTATTTCAGAAAGGTATTTGGTAATTGGAGCTTGGAACTGTAATTTGGAATTAGAATTTAGAATTGCAAATTGATACTGAAATTTGGAAGTGAAATTTAGAATTGGAATTTAGAACTGGAATTTTAAAGCCGAATTTGGAACTGCAGTTTGGAAGCAGAATTTGGACTTAGAATGTGGAAGTGGATTTTGGAATCAGAATTTGGAATTGGAATTTAGAACTGGAATGTGGAAGTGGAATTTGGAAGTGGAATTTCGAATTGGAATTTCGAATTGGAATTTGGAACTGGAATATGGAAGTGGAATTTGGAAGTGGAATTTAAAATTGGAATTTCGAACCTGAAATTTGGAAGTGAAATTCAGAATTAGAATTCAGAACTGGAATTTGGGAGCAGAATTTGGAACTTCAATTAGGAACTGGAATTTAGAAGTGGAATTTGAAATTCGAATTTAGCAGTGGAATTTGGAATTGGAATTTGTAAGTGGAATTTGGAATTGGAATTATTAATTGGAATTTAGAATTGGAATTTGGAATTGGAATTTAGAACTGGAATTTGGAAGTTGAATGTAGAATTGGAATTTGGAAATTGAATTTTTAAGTGTTATTTGAAACACAACTTTAAAAGTGTACTTAGAAAGCAGACTTTTATCGATAAGTTGTAATTTGAATCTGCAATCATAATTTCCGGATGCAATTGAAGTGCCACATGCGGAAGAGAATTCTAGTATCAGAAACTGGAAAAGGAAATCAGAAGGGGAATTAGGATAGGGACTGTGGAAGTGTATTGTAGAATTGCATTTGGTAATTGCTGGTTGGAACTGGAATTTGGAAGTGACATTTAGAATTGGAATTTAGAACTGGAATTTGCAAGTGGAATTTGGAACTGGCATTTGGAAGTGGAATTTGGAATTGGAATTTGGATGTGAAATTTAGAATTGGAATGCAGAACTGGAATTTGTAAATGGAATTTGGAACTTTCATCTGGAACTGGATTTTGTAAGTGAAATTTGAAACTCGAATGTAGAAGTGGAATTTGGAATTGGAATTTGGAACTGGAAGTTGGAAGTGAAATTTAAAATTGGAATTTAGAACTGGAATTTGGAAGTGGAGTTTGGAAGTGGAATTTAAAACTCGAATTCAGAAGTGGAATTTGGAATTGGAATTTAGTACTTGAATTTGGAAGTCGAATGTAGAATTGGAATTTGAACTGGAATTTGGAAGCGGAATTTAGAACTGCACTTTGAAAGTGGAATTTGGAAATTTAGTTTGGAATTGGAATTTGAAACACCAATTTTCAAGGGTACTTAGAAAGCAGACTTTATTAATAAGTTGTAATTTGAATGTGGAATCATCATTTCAGTATGCAATTGAAATGCGACATGTGGAAGAGAATTCTAATATCAGAAACTGGAATAGGAAAGCAGATGGGGAATTGGGAACGGGAGTGTAAGTGAATTTTGGAATTGCATTTGGTCATTGGAGGTTGGAACTCGAATTTGGAATGGGAATTTGGAAGTGGATTTTTGAAGCAGAATTGGGAATTTGACTTTAGAAGTGGAATTTGGAAGTGAAGTTTGGAATTGGAATTTTCCATTGGAATCTGGAACTGGAATTTGGAAGTGAAATTTGGATTTGGAATTTGAAACATAAATTTACAAGGGGACTTAGAAAGAAGAATTTTATTCAAAATGAGAAAATTAAATCTGGAATCATAATTTCAGGATACAATTGAAGTGCGACATGTGGAAGAGAATTAGAGTATCAGAATTTGGAAAAGGGAATCAGACGGGGAATTAGGATGGGCACGGTGGAAGTGGATTTTCGAATTTCATTTGCTAATTAGTGGTTGGAACTGGAATTTGGAAGTAAAATTTAGAATTGGAATTTAGAACTGGAATATGGAAGTGGGATTTGGAAGTGGAATTTAAAATTGTAATTTGCTACCTGAATTTGGAAGTGGATTTAAGAATGGGAATTTAAAGTGGAATTTTCAGGTGGAATTTGGAATTAGAATTTGAAACACAAATTTACAAGGGTACTTAGAAAGCAGAATTTGATTAAAAAGAGGCAATGTGAATCTGGAATCAAAATTTCAGGATGCACTTGAAGTGCGACATGTGGAAGGGAATGATATTATCAGAAATTGGAAAAGGAAATCAGAAGGGGATTTGGGAATGGAATTGTGGAAGTGTATTTCAGAAAGGTATTTGGTAATTGGAGCTTGGAACTGTAATTTGGAATTAGAATTTAGAATTGCAAATTGATACTGAAATTTGGAAGTGAAATTTAGAATTGGAATTTAGAACTGGAATTTTAAAGCCGAATTTGGAACTGCAGTTTGGAAGCAGAATTTGGACTTAGAATGTGGAAGTGGATTTTGGAATCAGAATTTGGAATTGGAATTTAGAACTGGAATGTGGAAGTGGAATTTGGAAGTGGAATTTCGAATTGGAATTTCGAATTGGAATTTGGAACTGGAATATGGAAGTGGAATTTGGAAGTGGAATTTAAAATTGGAATTTCGAACCTGAAATTTGGAAGTGAAATTCAGAATTAGAATTCAGAACTGGAATTTGGGAGCAGAATTTGGAACTTCAATTAGGAACTGGAATTTAGAAGTGGAATTTGAAATTCGAATTTAGCAGTGGAATTTGGAATTGGAATTTGTAAGTGGAATTTGGAATTGGAATTATTAATTGGAATTTAGAATTGGAATTTGGAATTGGAATTTAGAACTGGAATTTGGAAGTTGAATGTAGAATTGGAATTTGGAAATTGAATTTTTAAGTGTTATTTGAAACACAACTTTAAAAGTGTACTTAGAAAGCAGACTTTTATCGATAAGTTGTAATTTGAATCTGCAATCATAATTTCCGGATGCAATTGAAGTGCCACATGCGGAAGAGAATTCTAGTATCAGAAACTGGAAAAGGAAATCAGAAGGGGAATTAGGATAGGGACTGTGGAAGTGTATTGTAGAATTGCATTTGGTAATTGCTGGTTGGAACTGGAATTTGGAAGTGACATTTAGAATTGGAATTTAGAACTGGAATTTGCAAGTGGAATTTGGAACTGGCATTTGGAAGTGGAATTTGGAATTGGAATTTGGATGTGAAATTTAGAATTGGAATGCAGAACTGGAATTTGTAAATGGAATTTGGAACTTTCATCTGGAACTGGATTTTGTAAGTGAAATTTGAAACTCGAATGTAGAAGTGGAATTTGGAATTGGAATTTGGAACTGGAAGTTGGAAGTGAAATTTAAAATTGGAATTTAGAACTGGAATTTGGAAGTGGAGTTTGGAAGTGGAATTTAAAACTCGAATTCAGAAGTGGAATTTGGAATTGGAATTTAGTACTTGAATTTGGAAGTCGAATGTAGAATTGGAATTTGAACTGGAATTTGGAAGCGGAATTTAGAACTGCACTTTGAAAGTGGAATTTGGAAATTTAGTTTGGAATTGGAATTTGAAACACCAATTTTCAAGGGTACTTAGAAAGCAGACTTTATTAATAAGTTGTAATTTGAATGTGGAATCATCATTTCAGTATGCAATTGAAATGCGACATGTGGAAGAGAATTCTAATATCAGAAACTGGAATAGGAAAGCAGATGGGGAATTGGGAACGGGAGTGTAAGTGAATTTTGGAATTGCATTTGGTCATTGGAGGTTGGAACTCGAATTTGGAATGGGAATTTGGAAGTGGATTTTTGAAGCAGAATTGGGAATTTGACTTTAGAAGTGGAATTTGGAAGTGAAGTTTGGAATTGGAATTTTCCATTGGAATCTGGAACTGGAATTTGGAAGTGAAATTTGGATTTGGAATTTGAAACATAAATTTACAAGGGGACTTAGAAAGAAGAATTTTATTCAAAATGAGAAAATTAAATCTGGAATCATAATTTCAGGATACAATTGAAGTGCGACATGTGGAAGAGAATTAGAGTATCAGAATTTGGAAAAGGGAATCAGACGGGGAATTAGGATGGGCACGGTGGAAGTGGATTTTCGAATTTCATTTGCTAATTAGTGGTTGGAACTGGAATTTGGAAGTAAAATTTAGAATTGGAATTTAGAACTGGAATATGGAAGTGGGATTTGGAAGTGGAATTTAAAATTGTAATTTGCTACCTGAATTTGGAAGTGGATTTAAGAATGGGAATTTAAAGTGGAATTTTCAGGTGGAATTTGGAATTAGAATTTGAAACACAAATTTACAAGGGTACTTAGAAAGCAGAATTTGATTAAAAAGAGGCAATGTGAATCTGGAATCAAAATTTCAGGATGCACTTGAAGTGCGACATGTGGAAGGGAATGATATTATCAGAAATTGGAAAAGGAAATCAGAAGGGGATTTGTGAATGGAATTGTGGAAGTGTATTTCAGAATGGCATTTGGTAATTGGAGCTTGGAACTGTAATTTGGAATTAGAATTTAGAATTGCAAATTGATACTGAAATTTGGAAGTGAAATTTAGAATTGGAATTTAGAACTGGAATTTGCAAGTGGAATTTGGAACTGGCATTTGGAAGTGGAATTTGGAATTGGAATTTGGATGTGAAATTTAGAATTGGAATGCAGAGCTGGAATTTGTAAGTGGAATTTGGAACTTTAATCTGGAACTGGATTTTGGAAGTGAAATTTGAAACTCGAATGTAGAAGTGGAATTTGGAATTGGAATTTGGAACTGGAAGTTGGAAGTGAAATTTAAAATTGGAATTTAGAACTGGAATTTGGAAGTGGAGTTTGGAAGTGGAATTTCAAACTCGAATTCAGAAGTGGAATTTGGAATTGGAATTTAGTACTTGAATTTGGAAGTCGAATGTAGAATTGGAATTTGGAGCTGGAATTTGGAAGCGGAATTTAGAACTGCAATTTGGAAATGGAATTTGGAAATTTAGTTTGGAATTGGAATTTGAAACACCAATTTTCAAGGGTACTTAGAAAGCAGACTTTATTAATAAGTTGTAATTTGAATGTGTAATCATCATTTCAGTATGCAATTGAAAGGCGACATGTGGAAGAGAATTCTAGTATCAGAAACTGGAATAGGAAAGCAGATGGGGAATTGGGAACGGGAGTGTAAGTGAATTTGAGAATTGCATTTGGTCATTGGAGGTTGGAACTCGAATTTGGAATGGGAATTTGGAAGTGGATTTTTGAAGCAGAATTGGGAATTTGACTTTAGAAGTGGAATTTGGAAGTGGAGTTTGGAATTGGAATTTACCATTGGAATTTGGAACTGGAATTTGGAAGTGAAATTTGAAATTGGAATTTGAAACATAAATTTACAAGGGGACTTAGAAAGAAGAATTTTATTCAAAATGAGAAAATTAAATCTGGAATCATAATTTCAGGATACAAGTGAAGTGCGACATGTGGAAGAGAATTAGAGTATCAGAATTTGGAAAAGGGAATCATACGGGGAATTAGGATGGGCACGGTGGAAGTGGATTTTCGAATTTCATTTGCTAATTAGTGGTTGGAACTGGAATTTGGAAGTAAAATTTAGAATTGGAATTTAGAACTGGAATATGGAAGTGGGATTTGGAAGTGGAATTTAAAATTGTAATTTGCTACCTGAATTTGGAAGTGGAATTAAGAATGGGAATTTAAAGTGGAATTTTCAGGTGGAATTTGGAATTAGAATTTGAAACACAAATTTACAAGGGTACTTAGAAAGCAGAATTTGATTAAAAAGAGGCAATGTGAATCTGGAATCAAAATTTCAGGATGCACTTGAAGTGCGACATGTGGAAGGGAATGATATTATCAGAAATTGGAAAAGGAAATCAGAAGGGGATTTGGGAATGGAATTGTGGAAGTGTATTTCAGAAAGGCATTTGGTAATTGGAGCTTGGAACTGTAATTTGGAATTAGAATTTAGAATTGCAAATTGATACTGAAATTTGGAAGAGAAATTTAGAATTGGAATTTAGAACTGGAATTTGAAAGCCGAATTTGGAACTGGAGTTTGGAAGCAGAATTTGAACTTGGAATGAGGAAGTGGATTTTGGAATCAGAATTTGGAATTGGAATTTAGAACTGGAATATAGAAGTGGAATTTGGAAGTGGAATTTCGAATTGGAATTTCGAATTGGAATTTGGAACTGGAATATGGAAGTGGAATTTGGAAGTGGAATTTAAAATTGGAATTTCGAACCTGAAATTTGGAAGTGAAATTCAGAATTAGAATTCAGAACTGGAATTTGGGAGCAGAATTTGGAACTTCAATTAGGAACTGGAATTTAGAAGTGGAATTTGAAATTCGAATTTAGAAGTGGAATTTGGAATTGGAATTTGGAAGTAGAATTTGGAAGCGGAATTTGGAATTGGAATTTGGAATTGGAATTTAGAATTGTAATTTGGAATTGCAATTTAGAACTGGAATTTGGAAGGTGAATGTAGAATTGGAAATTGGAAATTGAATTTTTAAGTGTTATTTGAAACACAACTTTAAAAGGGTACTTAGAAAGCAGACTTTTATCGATAAGTTGTAATTTGAATCTGGAATCATAATTTCCGGATGCAATTGAAGTGCCACATGCGGAAGAGAATTCTAGTATCAGAAACTGGAAAAGGAAATCAGAAGGGGAATTATGATCGGGACTATGGAAGTGGATTTTAGAATTGCATTTGGTAATTGCTGGTTGGAACTGGAATTTGGAAGTGACATTTAGAATTGGAATTTAGAAGTGGAATTTGCAAGTGGAATTTGGAACTGGCATTTGGAAGTGGAATTTGGAATTGGAATTTGGATGTGAAATTTAGAATTGGAATGCAGAACTGGAATTTATAAGTGGAATTTGGAACTTTAATCTGGAACTGGATTTTGGAAGTGAAATTTGAAACTCGAATGTAGAAGTGGAATTTGGAATTGGAATTTGGAACTGGAAGTTGGAAGTGAAATTTAAAATTGGAATTTAGAACTGGAATTTGGAAGTGGAGTTTGGAAGTGGAATTTCAAACTCGAATTCAGAAGTGGAATTTGGAATTGGAATTTAGTACTTGAATTTGGAAGTCGAATGTAGAATTGGAATTTGGAGCTGGAATTTGGAAGCGGAATTTAGAACTGCAATTTGGAAGTGGAATTTGGAAATTTAGTTTGGAATTGGAATTTGAAACACCAATTTTCAAGGGTACTTAGAAAGCAGACTTTATTAATAAGTTGTAATTTGAATGTGTAATCATCATTTCAGTATGCAATTGAAAGGCGACATGTGGAAGAGAATTCTAGTATCAGAAACTGGAATAGGAAAGCAGATGGGGAATTGGGAACGGGAGTGTAAGTGAATTTTAGAATTGCATTTGGTCATTGGAGGTTGGAACTCGAATTTGGAATGGGAATTTGGAAGTGGATTTTTGAAGCAGAATTGGGAATTTGACTTTAGAAGTGGAATTTGGAAGTGGAGTTTGGAATTGGAATTTACCATTGGAATTTGGAACTGGAATTTGGAAGTGAAATTTGAAATTGGAATTTGAAACATAAATTTACAAGGGGACTTAGAAAGAAGAATTTTATTCAAAATGAGAAAATTAAATCTGGAATCATAATTTCAGGATACAAGTGAAGTGCGACATGTGGAAGAGAATTAGAGTATCAGAATTTGGAAAAGGGAATCATACGGGGAATTAGGATGGGCACGGTGGAAGTGGATTTTCGAATTTCATTTGCTAATTAGTGGTTGGAACTGGAATTTGGAAGTAAAATTTAGAATTGGAATTTAGAACTGGAATATGGAAGTGGGATTTGGAAGTGGAATTTAAAATTGTAATTTGCTACCTGAATTTGGAAGTGGAATTAAGAATGGGAATTTAAAGTGGAATTTTCAGGTGGAATTTGGAATTAGAATTTGAAACACAAATTTACAAGGGTACTTAGAAAGCAGAATTTGATTAAAAAGAGGCAATGTGAATCTGGAATCAAAATTTCAGGATGCACTTGAAGTGCGACATGTGGAAGGGAATGATATTATCAGAAATTGGAAAAGGAAATCAGAAGGGGATTTGGGAATGGAATTGTGGAAGTGTATTTCAGAAAGGCATTTGGTAATTGGAGCTTGGAACTGTAATTTGGAATTAGAATTTAGAATTGCAAATTGATACTGAAATTTGGAAGAGAAATTTAGAATTGGAATTTAGAACTGGAATTTGAAAGCCGAATTTGGAACTGGAGTTTGGAAGCAGAATTTGAACTTGGAATGAGGAAGTGGATTTTGGAATCAGAATTTGGAATTGGAATTTAGAACTGGAATATAGAAGTGGAATTTGGAAGTGGAATTTCGAATTGGAATTTCGAATTGGAATTTGGAACTGGAATATGGAAGTGGAATTTGGAAGTGGAATTTAAAATTGGAATTTCGAACCTGAAATTTGGAAGTGAAATTCAGAATTAGAATTCAGAACTGGAATTTGGGAGCAGAATTTGGAACTTCAATTAGGAACTGGAATTTAGAAGTGGAATTTGAAATTCGAATTTAGCAGTGGAATTTGGAATTGGAATTTGTAAGTGGAATTTGGAATTGGAATTATTAATTGGAATTTAGAATTGGAATTTGGAATTGGAATTTAGAACTGGAATTTGGAAGTTGAATGTAGAATTGGAATTTGGAAATTGAATTTTTAAGTGTTATTTGAAACACAACTTTAAAAGTGTACTTAGAAAGCAGACTTTTATCGATAAGTTGTAATTTGAATCTGCAATCATAATTTCCGGATGCAATTGAAGTGCCACATGCGGAAGAGAATTCTAGTATCAGAAACTGGAAAAGGAAATCAGAAGGGGAATTAGGATAGGGACTGTGGAAGTGTATTGTAGAATTGCATTTGGTAATTGCTGGTTGGAACTGGAATTTGGAAGTGACATTTAGAATTGGAATTTAGAACTGGAATTTGCAAGTGGAATTTGGAACTGGCATTTGGAAGTGGAATTTGGAATTGGAATTTGGATGTGAAATTTAGAATTGGAATGCAGAACTGGAATTTGTAAATGGAATTTGGAACTTTCATCTGGAACTGGATTTTGTAAGTGAAATTTGAAACTCGAATGTAGAAGTGGAATTTGGAATTGGAATTTGGAACTGGAAGTTGGAAGTGAAATTTAAAATTGGAATTTAGAACTGGAATTTGGAAGTGGAGTTTGGAAGTGGAATTTAAAACTCGAATTCAGAAGTGGAATTTGGAATTGGAATTTAGTACTTGAATTTGGAAGTCGAATGTAGAATTGGAATTTGAACTGGAATTTGGAAGCGGAATTTAGAACTGCACTTTGAAAGTGGAATTTGGAAATTTAGTTTGGAATTGGAATTTGAAACACCAATTTTCAAGGGTACTTAGAAAGCAGACTTTATTAATAAGTTGTAATTTGAATGTGGAATCATCATTTCAGTATGCAATTGAAATGCGACATGTGGAAGAGAATTCTAATATCAGAAACTGGAATAGGAAAGCAGATGGGGAATTGGGAACGGGAGTGTAAGTGAATTTTGGAATTGCATTTGGTCATTGGAGGTTGGAACTCGAATTTGGAATGGGAATTTGGAAGTGGATTTTTGAAGCAGAATTGGGAATTTGACTTTAGAAGTGGAATTTGGAAGTGAAGTTTGGAATTGGAATTTTCCATTGGAATCTGGAACTGGAATTTGGAAGTGAAATTTGGATTTGGAATTTGAAACATAAATTTACAAGGGGACTTAGAAAGAAGAATTTTATTCAAAATGAGAAAATTAAATCTGGAATCATAATTTCAGGATACAATTGAAGTGCGACATGTGGAAGAGAATTAGAGTATCAGAATTTGGAAAAGGGAATCAGACGGGGAATTAGGATGGGCACGGTGGAAGTGGATTTTCGAATTTCATTTGCTAATTAGTGGTTGGAACTGGAATTTGGAAGTAAAATTTAGAATTGGAATTTAGAACTGGAATATGGAAGTGGGATTTGGAAGTGGAATTTAAAATTGTAATTTGCTACCTGAATTTGGAAGTGGATTTAAGAATGGGAATTTAAAGTGGAATTTTCAGGTGGAATTTGGAATTAGAATTTGAAACACAAATTTACAAGGGTACTTAGAAAGCAGAATTTGATTAAAAAGAGGCAATGTGAATCTGGAATCAAAATTTCAGGATGCACTTGAAGTGCGACATGTGGAAGGGAATGATATTATCAGAAATTGGAAAAGGAAATCAGAAGGGGATTTGTGAATGGAATTGTGGAAGTGTATTTCAGAATGGCATTTGGTAATTGGAGCTTGGAACTGTAATTTGGAATTAGAATTTAGAATTGCAAATTGATACTGAAATTTGGAAGTGAAATTTAGAATTGGAATTTAGAACTGGAATTTGCAAGTGGAATTTGGAACTGGCATTTGGAAGTGGAATTTGGAATTGGAATTTGGATGTGAAATTTAGAATTGGAATGCAGAGCTGGAATTTGTAAGTGGAATTTGGAACTTTAATCTGGAACTGGATTTTGGAAGTGAAATTTGAAACTCGAATGTAGAAGTGGAATTTGGAATTGGAATTTGGAACTGGAAGTTGGAAGTGAAATTTAAAATTGGAATTTAGAACTGGAATTTGGAAGTGGAGTTTGGAAGTGGAATTTCAAACTCGAATTCAGAAGTGGAATTTGGAATTGGAATTTAGTACTTGAATTTGGAAGTCGAATGTAGAATTGGAATTTGGAGCTGGAATTTGGAAGCGGAATTTAGAACTGCAATTTGGAAATGGAATTTGGAAATTTAGTTTGGAATTGGAATTTGAAACACCAATTTTCAAGGGTACTTAGAAAGCAGACTTTATTAATAAGTTGTAATTTGAATGTGTAATCATCATTTCAGTATGCAATTGAAAGGCGACATGTGGAAGAGAATTCTAGTATCAGAAACTGGAATAGGAAAGCAGATGGGGAATTGGGAACGGGAGTGTAAGTGAATTTGAGAATTGCATTTGGTCATTGGAGGTTGGAACTCGAATTTGGAATGGGAATTTGGAAGTGGATTTTTGAAGCAGAATTGGGAATTTGACTTTAGAAGTGGAATTTGGAAGTGGAGTTTGGAATTGGAATTTACCATTGGAATTTGGAACTGGAATTTGGAAGTGAAATTTGAAATTGGAATTTGAAACATAAATTTACAAGGGGACTTAGAAAGAAGAATTTTATTCAAAATGAGAAAATTAAATCTGGAATCATAATTTCAGGATACAAGTGAAGTGCGACATGTGGAAGAGAATTAGAGTATCAGAATTTGGAAAAGGGAATCATACGGGGAATTAGGATGGGCACGGTGGAAGTGGATTTTCGAATTTCATTTGCTAATTAGTGGTTGGAACTGGAATTTGGAAGTAAAATTTAGAATTGGAATTTAGAACTGGAATATGGAAGTGGGATTTGGAAGTGGAATTTAAAATTGTAATTTGCTACCTGAATTTGGAAGTGGAATTAAGAATGGGAATTTAAAGTGGAATTTTCAGGTGGAATTTGGAATTAGAATTTGAAACACAAATTTACAAGGGTACTTAGAAAGCAGAATTTGATTAAAAAGAGGCAATGTGAATCTGGAATCAAAATTTCAGGATGCACTTGAAGTGCGACATGTGGAAGGGAATGATATTATCAGAAATTGGAAAAGGAAATCAGAAGGGGATTTGGGAATGGAATTGTGGAAGTGTATTTCAGAAAGGCATTTGGTAATTGGAGCTTGGAACTGTAATTTGGAATTAGAATTTAGAATTGCAAATTGATACTGAAATTTGGAAGAGAAATTTAGAATTGGAATTTAGAACTGGAATTTGAAAGCCGAATTTGGAACTGGAGTTTGGAAGCAGAATTTGAACTTGGAATGAGGAAGTGGATTTTGGAATCAGAATTTGGAATTGGAATTTAGAACTGGAATATAGAAGTGGAATTTGGAAGTGGAATTTCGAATTGGAATTTCGAATTGGAATTTGGAACTGGAATATGGAAGTGGAATTTGGAAGTGGAATTTAAAATTGGAATTTCGAACCTGAAATTTGGAAGTGAAATTCAGAATTAGAATTCAGAACTGGAATTTGGGAGCAGAATTTGGAACTTCAATTAGGAACTGGAATTTAGAAGTGGAATTTGAAATTCGAATTTAGAAGTGGAATTTGGAATTGGAATTTGGAAGTAGAATTTGGAAGCGGAATTTGGAATTGGAATTTGGAATTGGAATTTAGAATTGTAATTTGGAATTGCAATTTAGAACTGGAATTTGGAAGGTGAATGTAGAATTGGAAATTGGAAATTGAATTTTTAAGTGTTATTTGAAACACAACTTTAAAAGGGTACTTAGAAAGCAGACTTTTATCGATAAGTTGTAATTTGAATCTGGAATCATAATTTCCGGATGCAATTGAAGTGCCACATGCGGAAGAGAATTCTAGTATCAGAAACTGGAAAAGGAAATCAGAAGGGGAATTATGATCGGGACTATGGAAGTGGATTTTAGAATTGCATTTGGTAATTGCTGGTTGGAACTGGAATTTGGAAGTGACATTTAGAATTGGAATTTAGAAGTGGAATTTGCAAGTGGAATTTGGAACTGGCATTTGGAAGTGGA